>NW_005353510.1:487590-521879 GCF_000412655.1 Myotis brandtii | reverse complement strand
ATTTGAGAGCTCACCATTCTGACAAGAGGGTCTTTCCATGTAAAACAGGGGTATTTTTGCTTTGCCTTTTAGTTGGAGTGCGTGCAAAGAATTGATATTTTTTTCCCTCCCCAGTTAAAAGACCAAACCCAGAAACTACCAAAATGTTGGGTTTGTTTATCCTTTCCAAGTTGAAATAAAGCATAATGTGAATACTCAGCGCTCTATCTCTCCCTGATGAAAGCGATCCTGCCCTTTGAATTGCTGCACAGGATCCTGTTCTGTGCGGCTCACTCACACGCTGTAATAAGTCACAACAGCTTGGCACCTCGCCCAACAAAACACAAACTCTCCTGAAGTCTTGAGCTTTCCCATGGCAACATCACAGTCACCAACACAGCAAACAATTGCTCCAGTCCCTCCTCCCGCTCCCCTTTTCCAGCAGCAGAGGATATCATTGCAGCCAGCCCCCTAGAACTGTGCTAATTATCATCTACAAAAGGAGATAGAGGGGGAGATCGAGTTGCCTTCAGCCTGAACTTAAAATGAGATCAAAGGCAGGAAGACTACAGGAGCATGGGGAAGTTCTACTTAGACTTTCACTGTAAGAGAGACGCGAGAGGCTGCATGTAAAATATATTCCTTAAGGATTAATGGGCCCGGCTGCCCTGATTACCAAGTGGCTCTGGCTTCCCCACAACCTTCACACAAAACTCCCATTCACTGGGCCAGGCTCCCTCCACAGCAGCGAGGAGGGGGAAATGCCGTCTTAAAGCTGCAGCTCTGACACATTCCTGAAACTGCAAAACTGGAACTGTTTGCAAACCTCAGCTGCTTTCTCCAGTGGATGCTCATTCTGCTCCTGGGGGAAGGCCATCTCCCAGTGGGGCAGGGTGGCAGCTTAAAGCAACCAGGGCAGATTAAAGCAACCCCGATTCCTTTATGATGGCCCCTTTTCAGATTCAAATAACATCCTTGGAGGTGACACTCTCTTCTCTTAAAAAGTGTCTGGGCTCCCACAAATCCCCTACAACGATAATCTCTCTGGGTGTATAAATTTGATTTTCAGTCCACTGCTGGCCCATGAGCGCTCAGGAGCAGAACTAAAAACAAACCCAAGGGAATGAATGTTCCATGACCCAAGGGGAGCTATCACTTTATAGTGGGGCGGGAGGCGAGTCTTACATAGTGTCACAGATTACATTTTGATTCCCAAGACTCAGAAATACAATAAAAATTTCAGGGGAAGCTTCACATCTGCACAGCTACAGCTTGGGAAGCTAGTCCATGTAATAAAGAATGTAAAATACTAATGACAAAGTATGGAAGTAATTATACCAGGATCACTCAGTGATATCCTAAACCAGGAAAGGAAAAAAATCTAGTGATTTGCTAAACAATAGCAGAGTTCTGAAATGTAACTGAAGTCTTTTTAACATGCACATGGTTGAGTGCTGTCATTCAAGACTGCATGTATTTAAATACTGACCCTCTAAATAGAGTCTAGTGACAAATAATTACGGCATCACTTCAAATTCTGGTATCATCTTTTTTGTCATTCAAGACTGCATGTATTTAAATACTGACCCTCCAAATAGAGTCTAGTGACAATTTAAATAATTATGGCATCGCTTCAAATTCTGGTATCATCTTTTCACTTATTGCATACTTAATTATGCTTTATTTTCTATCACCTAGAACTTCAAAAAACTCAATCTATGTTGTCATTTTTATCAGTAAGAAACCTATCATCGACATAAAGTATTGAGCTTAAAAAACAAAAACAAAACCCAGAGATTTGAGAGTTGCTCTATCATCCCAAATGTACTTTCCAAAATTATTTCCATGTTAATTCCTACTCCTTTATTTCTTAACTGAAATCTTAAAAAAGTTGGTCTCCATGGTCAAAAATTACCACCTGTAGAATTTTTGGTATGTTTGCTTTTTTTTAAAGCCATTTCCTTATTAGACTTTTATCCTTGAAGTCAGTGATCATGTACCTAATCTGGTATCTTGGACACAATGGATATTGAGCAAATATCTGTTGAGCGAAAGAATCCTTCATATATACATAGTGAACAACACATGTGCTATATATGTTCTCTGCAGCGTTCTCCTGTCCGAATGTAAAAGTGCTGCAACATAAAGAGATGAAATGAAATAAAAATAATTCACTGGTTAAGTTCAGCAAAATATAGACATAAAAGAGAGAAAGAAAGAGAACCAAGTGTCCTTGGTAGAGTTAGCCGGCAATGTCTTCATCATTATGTCTTGAATTTTCTGGCTGGATGTTTTTGGGTTTGGGGAGAGAATGAACTCCCACTGAAATGAGTAATCCATTGTGTCTGACATCATACTGAGATCTGGAATGCAGTATTGTATTTTACTGTGAAGTGTTTGACAATGTGTTCACACTCAGAGGCCAAAGTTTCAAAACTGCCCTTCAGTTTAACCCTATAGATGTGGTTTTGTAGAAGGACTCTCGTACAGTGATGGCGAACCTTTTGAGCTCGGCGTGTCAGCATTTTGAAAAGCCCTAACTTAACTCTGGTGCCGTGTCACATATAGAAATTTTTTGATATTTGCAACCATAGTAAAACAAAGATTTATATTTTTGATATTTATTTTATATATTTAAATGCCATTTAACAAAGAAAAATCAACCAAAAAAATGAGTTCATAGGTTCGCCATCACTGCCTAGTAACTACGGTGTTCTGCTCATAATTACAAATGATTCGTTCTCACCTACACCCCTGGAATCTTTACAGAGAGATGCATCCAACCCAGTATCAAGATTATTGAGACCATCATGGGTGATTGTGATGATGATGATGATGATGATGATGATATCTAACCATTACTGAGCATTGTAACTATACCTTCTCACTTAACCCTCACACCAATCCTGTTAGGCAGATCCTATTACAACACCATTTGAAAGAGGAGGGAATTAAAGTCTTAGAATGAAAAAATTTCCTCAATTTGTTCAGTTAACACGTTAAGTGCCCAGCCTGTTTTGTCTTCCAGATGGAAAGTATAGTGTCAGTCACTGGTGACTGGCTGGGCGTTTAACGTGTTAATATGTGGTAGAGCTTGGGTTCTAGTGCCCAAGGTCTTAACCATTATGATATTCCAATTCCAAGTGGATGATTTTTAAGTCTCTTAAATTTCCAAAATTTATATGATGACAGACAGAGAAAACACTTGCTTCTTGCTCTTTGAAAAACTAATGTCACATTTGGAGTCAAGAAGTCTTAACAAGAGTTCAGTTGGTGCTGTGATTATGTCAACAAAAGAAGCTGTACTGTAGCTAGATAATGCACTGATAAGCTAAGGAGCCCACGGTAGAGAAAAATAGCCAAAACTATTACTGTTGTGTCAGAAGTTTAAAGATTTTTTAAAACGAAGTAATCTAAATATCAGTATGTGGAAAGTCAGAGTCACTTAGAAGGGATAAAAATATTGAAACAACCTTTGAAGTTCATTTTGCTTAAGGATTTATCAGGGTTTCCACCATCTCATCAACATTATTACCATGGGGATGACTTAAGTATGTCATATTTCACCCAATGCGACCTGAAACTGCCAGAAACATGAAATCCCTGGAATCATCTTTCAAGTCACCACACTGCTGCACACAAGGTGAAAAATTTCAGTACATGAAAGAAAAATAAACATTATAACCTTATTCAGAAAGCATGGCTTCTTGGATCTACTTTCTAAAAAACAAATTATTAAAGCAAGGAACAGGGACGCCTTTTCCCCTGAGCCCTTAGTTGGCAATACTCTGGTATGAATAATTATAACATGCTTTCTCATACATGACAGAAAGCACTTCACTAAAGAGTCTTGACTCTGGTTTGACTGTTTGCTCTGCCTAAGTAAATCCAAACCAAGTCACTACATCTCTCTGAGTTACTACGTTTCCTCATGAGTAAAAGGAAGAAATATCTTCAGTTCTTCTGATCCCACAAGTTTGTTATTAGGGGCAAATGAGAAATTGCTTTATCAACTATAACTTGCTATGCAAATGCACAGGATGCTTATAACGCATATTTTTACAATATTTTCATGCAAATGTGGGTGAGTGCATTAACTATATATCAGAAAAGTAGCGATAAATAGTCCAAGAGGCATGCATGTAACAATAATAATGGCTAACATTCATGGAGTTCCAACTATGTCTAGGCACGAATCTGAGCACTTTACATGTATCATCTTATTAAATTCTCATAAGAGCCATTTATGAGTTGTCAACCCATTTTATATATAAGGACACTATACCTGAGGGAGGTTGGGTAATTTGTTCAGGAGTTCACAGCAACAGGAAGTGTATGGACTCAAATCCAGGTCCCAATAGCTCTTCACCACTCTAACATGTTTCACTATGCTGTACGTACATTGGCTAGGAGTTTGAGAAATCATATAAGCCCATTTCTGGCACACAGCAGAAAGATAAACAAGACAAAAGAAGCTGGAGAGTGGGGAGAAATAGAAGAAGCTAGATAGTTAAACACACTTTAGTTCCTTTTTATAAAACCATGAGAGATCTTTATTATCTAAAATATTTCTGCAAACCATCTTATAAAATCAAATTGTGATTTCTGGAATACGTATCCCCAGCCTTGAAAGTTAGTCATCCCTGAGACATGAATGCACAACTTGCAAGGTTCCTCTGATGGGGATAGCAGTGTCATGGTGAGGGACCCCACTCCGGGGTTGGTACTGCAGAGTGACAGAGGTATAATAAGTTGATGGGATTCTCATCGCTGAGACCAGCAAGGACATCTCTTCTTGATTCTCCAACTTCCATTCTAAAGTTCAAAGTCTAGTCTTACATGTAGAAACCGTGCTATCGCACAATACATACTAAGTTACACACAACGTACTTACACACTTCTGGGATCCAAGCTGCTTGTACTAGAAAGGCCACGTATGTGATGTTGAGTTTCCAACTCTGAATTGGACAACTGAAAGGGGCCTGCATTTGCTTTTCTAAATGATTTTTCCCAGATCCTTCGTATACTTTTTATCAGGAGGCCTTTTTTCCCATTGATGTAGTATTTGATTTTAAGAACAAAGGTATCCTTCCTTGCCAGTGTAGTAGATAACCATGAAAAGGAAAGCTATAGACACCAAATAAAGGCCTATGTAATTGGAATGAGTGCAAGGCCCATATTTCTCAATCAAATTCATCATCTCACAAAGGAAAAGTTCAAAACAAAAGGTAGGTTGGGTCTCGGGCCAAGTCCTTAAGGGCATTTCCCTTGTCAATCACCCACAGAGAACCCAGAAAGGTGGGTTTTTGTGTATAAAAAGTGATTGCAATTCAACAGTAGGGACCTTAAAACATCACTGGATTAATCTTTAAAACTGCTTTATTGGAGACTGCACTGACAGTGGCCGGCCCAGGGAGCTCGCCCCAGAAAATGTACAATATGTGTTTCAAAATGTAGTCACTTTTTTCAAAATAAGTGGGCTTAGTTTAACAATAGTTGCTAAACTATATGTTAAAATGAATTTCCCTATAGGAGACCATGAGGGAGGGAACAGAACATAGTACTCGGACTATCTACATCTTGTTTTTATTGTAGTAAAATATACATAATATAAAATTTGCCATTTTAACTATTTTTAAGTGTACAGCTCTGTGGCATTAAGAGCATTCCCATTGTTGTACAACCATCACCACTATCCACCTTCGGTCAGGCTATCTACTTTTATTTGTTGCAAAAATTGGCCAATTTTTAAGTGCTTTCTTATTAGGATAATTTCAGCTAGTTAGGTATTTATTGTGAAATAAATAGTTTAATTATATTGGAATCTAACCTGCCCATATTTCTATTAAACATTATACTTTTTCTATAAAGTCATATCTGCTCTTTCATTAGAAGAACAGTTCAAATTTTCTTTTTCCCCAAAAGGCATGTACTAGACAAAGTAATACTTTTTAACAGGGTGAGTGTTTGGATGTGTTAACACTTTGCTATTTTACACATACCAGATCAACTAAGAAGCGGTCTAGGTATTTGGGATACATCCATGAAGCTTGAAACATCTAATCATCATTATTATGCCTGAAACTAAGATACAGGGGTTGGATCACTTGTCAAGGTCCCACAACCAGCATGGTGTAGAGCTGGGGCTCACACCTCAAACTTGGACTCCTGAGGCCAACAGCCTAACTCCACGTGATTCCCAAAGTGAGTTCTCAGCAGCAGCAGCAGCACCTGGGAAGTTATCAGAAACTTGATGTGGAGGGTGACAGCCATCAGTGCTCTGACAAGCCCTCCAGGTGGTGTGGGGCTCACTGCAGTTTAAGAACTAAGCTTCTTTCCTCCTCTGCCAAGTCCCATCACATGTTTCAGTCAGACAAGGTCTCCATTTTAGTGGTTTACCTAAGCCTCGCCTCCTAGAAGTTGCTCCGTTCTTCAGCTCTGTTCTTCAACTTGACTTCTCTCCTTCCTTGTCATTAGTCTTTCTCCCATTAAAGACTCCTCTGTCCTGCCACTGGTTTCTGCTGTTATTTAATAATAAACAAATCCTACTGAGCTTGGGTTCTTTATTCGTTGAATAAATATTTATAGAGCCCTATAATAGTTTAGGTGCTCTTAGTAAGTAATCTAGGTATTTGGTATACATTTGTAAATAAAAGGCACAGATAGCTGACCTCATATAGGTTCTCCTATGTGACTAAAAATGTAAATATTTGGGACCTATGCTAGAAATTCAATTTTTTAGGATTGAGATGAAACCCTAGAATCTGCATTGTATCAAGCACTCCAAGTGATTCTGACGCCTGAATCATGCTCTAAAGTAGTTTGATTAGGAGTGTATAGTAATTAACCTGGATTTTCTTTTTTTAAAATTTTCTTATTATCATCCCACAGTGGGTTCTTCAGGGGCAGGGGTGGAATATGAAAAAGGAAAGGATGAAGTCCTGTTGGTTTATTTTTTGCTTTTGTTTCCCTTGTTCGAATATCCAAAAAGATATTTCTCAGACTGCTGTCAAATAGTTTACCACCTATGTTTTCTTCTAGGAGTTTTAGGTCTTTAATATAATATTGTATACCAACTATACTTACTTACATTTTTAAAAAAGGAAAGCAAAAACTTTTTCAAGAAGGGAAAGTTCCCAAGGTCTCCCCCAACCAGTTCTGCCAAGGAGATGCTACTGAGCTTGAACCCTGGCTGATGAGATTTAAAGATGCAAACGTTGCCACAAAAGGGCAAAGAGTCAAAGGGCAAACCCTGGTAGCCCGTGCCCCACCAACTGGGCCAAGTAGCTGCTGGTTAGAACCTTGTGGCCTACTAGGCCCTGAGACAGTCCTTTTGGATTCTTTCAAAGACAACACCTTTCATTCTGAGTGGTAGTTCGAAATCACTTTTAAGTTATCTTGATATCCCCCTCCTTTCTACTAAGAACAAGACTGTTTGTTTAACATTTCCTCATACCATAGATTTTTTACACGAGGCCTCACCCACTCCCAGACAATAACAGTGTCCTTCCCATGGGTTGGTGACCAGTGCCGTATCTAAGAGGTATAATGAGCATTCTTCACAGTGTCATTGTCACCGCCTTCTCTTTGTTTCAACTACTTCTGCTAAGATAACCTGAAACATAGGGAGGCTGGGCAATGGGCAGATTAGTTCAACTTTCTCTCCCTTTTCCAAGATGCCTCCCAGATTCCTGCCCTGTGTCACCTACTGTTCCATTATTCTGTACAGAAGATAACGTAGACTCATTTCGTACCCAGAATAAATATGTGGCACAAGATGGTCCACAGGGGAAATTGCCGTGGGAGTGGCAGGGGCAGGCGTGGCTCTGTTTAGATTATAGGCCAGAGGACACATGAAGTCAGCAATCTGAGCTGCAGGCAGGTGTCACAGCAGCCAGAGAGGAATTGGGTTCTTAGTCACAATTGAAAAGATCAAACCTAACCGATTTGGCTCACTGGATAGAGCGTCGGCCTGGGGACTAAAGGGTCCCAGGTTCGATTCCGGTCAAGGGCATGTACCTTGGTTGCGGGCACATCCCCAGTAGGGGGTGTGCAGGAGGCATCTGATCCATGTTTCTTTCTCATGGATGTTTCTAACTCTCTATTCCTCTCCCTTCTTCTCTGTAAAAAATCAATAAAATATATTAAAAAAGAAAAAAAAGGAAAAGATCAAGCATTTGTTCTACTCAAAGCAACAGGATCAATAAAATATATTAAAAAAGAAAAAAAAAAAGAAAAGATCAAGCATTTGTTCTACTCAAGCATTTGTTCTACTCAAAGCAACAGATGCCAACTCCAGAGGTTCTATCAGGGTACACAGGAGGCACTAGGAATTTTTCGGGAGATATGGTAGGGGGTCCCTAATCTGATTTCGGCAACCTGGGTCATTTTCCTCAGTTTTAAAGAATATACTAAAAAAGAGGTTCTCATTAGACAGGTTTTCTCCCCGGAGGACAACTGGTTACCAGTCAAAGTACAGTAGCATGTATAAAAGGGGCTGAATAAATGTTTATTGAAAGGATGAGGGATGGTTTGTGGGAGAACATCATTGTCCTTACTGTGAAACTCAAAGATTCACAGTGACATTCCCAAACACTCTCTAAATAATCCATGATGCTTGCTTGTAAGATGTATTTATTTCATCTTATTTGTTCAAACACATATTTTCAATCAGCCTACTTCCTCTTGGGATTAGATTTCCTATAAGCTTCCTACTAATTGTATAAAGTAGAACTACCTTTTTTTTATTCTAATGCTATCTTCTTTCAAACTTTTAAAAATTTAAACTAGTCCTTGTGTCCTAGGATCTTGTCAATGGCTTTCACATTTCTATTTTTCTCTTATACCCCTTTAACATTTCATCTCTTTGGAAGCAAAGAGTTTTAATGTTCTGTGTTTGTCTTCATGTAGCAGTTTCTCACCCACTCTAACAGGTCAAGATGATTTACTCTCCTTGTTCCTGGTACCCAGAAGGCCCAATAGAGAGGAGAAAAATCTGGCCTGCTCCTGCGGCATTTGGTCAAAGTCTCCCTGTCAATCTGAGCTGGGCTGTGCATCTCACCCTGACTGTCCACATACATGAAGGGCTGGCTGTGAGGAAGTCTGTGGAGACCCTGGCCCTGTCCATGCAAACTTCAGTGTCATAGAAACCCAACTTCAGAACTTATTTTTTCCAATGGTCAGAACAGCAGCTAGACTTTGGCCATTCAGGTAGCCAAAAGCGCCATTATGCGGGGATGAACCAGTGTTCCAGCACATGGACCCAGCCTTGCTCCCCCTTGAGCAACAGGTAGGCCTGTGATTTCTCTGCAAAACGGAGTGAAGACCTCTCTGGGTCCTTGAGTTTCAGTTTGGGTGAGTGAGTCACTGGTTGCACACTCCTGCAATCCTTCCATGGAATATTCTAGAGGGATGAGTTTGTTTGGAAAACAATAGCAGCTATTGCCACTAATCCTTCTTCATACCCTATCGTCTGGAACTCAGCAAGCCAGAGCACTTGTTTGCTCATTCAGCAGGCAATGCTCAAACACCCTGACAAGTACCTCAGACACACGGGTGAAAAAGAGAGCAGAATGGGCAAGTGTAGCTTAAAAAGTACAGCAGGGAGTAGCACGTGCAAGACTTACGGGCTTGAGTAAGGAAGCTGGATTTTTTTTTTTTTAAGTGCAACAGGAGGCCACTTAAGAGTGTTAAGCGGGGGTATGATGTGAACTATTTTTTGCAGTAAAAAGGAAGGGTTTTTTCTGCTATACTCAATGTGTACTAAAAGGGAGATGGGTCAGATGGGTGTTGTAGCAGTTGAGGGTAAAGGCCTAGGCCAAGGATGTGACGAGATGGGGAATTCAAGTTATTTCTTAGAGATTGAATTGGGGAAATGATTGAACAGACATAGAAGGTCAGAGAGCTAGACAGCTCCTCTGTTGTCGGGGCTCCAAGCCCCCTCCGCACCATCATTTTCCAGTTAAGCACTCAGTGTCTTGGCATTCATCATCTGCCCAAGCCCTCTGGTTCTACTTGTCCTTGAGCTTCAGGCCTGCATTCCGCAGATATTCCTGGGTGTCCAGTTCCTGCTTGCACTCTGAAATGATGCCTGTGGGAAGCAGTGAATTGTTCCATCCAGGTCACACATGAAGACGACAGATTTTCCACAGAATGCAAGGTGCACTCTGCAAATCTCTGCTTTTGCGCCTGCTAAAGCTCCCAGGGGGCACACAGAAGCTTAGAGGATTCTAAAACATCTCTGCTTCCACATCTTCAAAGCTAAAACAATGTGCCTTATGTGTGACTTTAACAAATACCTAAAAATGTTTAAGCCAAGGTGAATCCAAAATCTTCCAAGACTTGGAGTTGCCCCCCCCCCCCAGATATGTCTCCAAATGTGGCCTGAGAGCCTTCTACAGAGACCCCACTCCAGAGCTCCTGGATTTCTGCTGTGGAGCCCAGCAATGGAGCACACACCCCGGTGATCGCTAAATACAGCAATGTTTGAGAAGCAAAGCCCTGGAAGCCACAAATATCTTCTCCTAATAAAAACAATATGATGTTCTAACTTGATTAATTCAGAAAATTGGTAGCGTTCAGAAAGAACAAAAGATAGTGTTTCCTGGGACCTTTTCTTCTTCTTTTTCTTCTTGTTGGTTTTTATTATTCAAAGTGCTATGTGACTTACATACACACACCGGTGGCTATTATTTCCATTTTCTATATGAATAGGCTCGGATAGGTTAAGGAATACCATCCCTGGAGGTCACAGAGCCAATAAGTGTCAGGATCAGGATTTAAACTCAGGACTGCTCGGTTCAAAGCATCCGTTCCTTCTTCCCCAACCCTCTCCATCCTCATGTGTCTTTAGAAGCCAGAGCCCATGACACTGCCTGGAAATTGGTCACATTTGTTCAAGTCTTCCAGTGGTTCAAGGGATTATGTATCTCCTATACACACATCCTGGCCCAATGGAGACAATGGGAAATTAGGAGGGTATGTAAAACGTAGAGTTCCAAACTAGCAGACATCTCCAAGAGTCATATTGCACCGCCCTCTACCGAAACACACCTACCTGCTTAATTTGCATATTCTTTCTGGGGCCTACAGTCACGAGGGCCCCTTCCCTGTCTGGGGTATCATCCACAAAGGAAAATGAGGGAGGAACTGGGAGCAGGGCCACAGGGTTCCTAGCCTCTGTGGCAGGAAGTAGTTGCCTGCTCAGTGATGGGCTGAGGCAAATCCGGGGCTTCCTAGCGAGGTGCTGGAGAGTGACAGAGTGAGACAGAAACCCCAAGCACATGAGTCGTTCTTCTCCAGGCCCCTTTGCTGACAGATGACTTACTGGCAAAGGGTATTCAACAAAGAAACAGCATCAGCAAGAAACCACCAGAGGGGTATGGGAAGCATGTTCACATATCTAACTGGTAAATTCCCGATGATAAATCAAAGGCTTTAACACAAGTTATGAACCTAGGATTGAGTTATTCTTCCCACCAAATATACACACTCGTGGCAGCTATAGCTCTGGGAAGTGAGAGGGAGGGAAGCTGCTGTGGGAGTAAAGTCACTCCTCCTCTTATGTCTTGGATGGTTCCATTAGGGTTCAACTAAGGGGTCATTGCTGATAGCATCTTTGGTACTGAGTCTCTGTGCGGTACACAGATACAGTCAGAATGAAGAAAAGACAGATAAAACGGAGCGTTATCTATGTACCAAATCCTATGATAAGTGCTTTCAGTCATTGATGGCTTGCATTTCTAAGAAAGGTGTTATTTTTATCACCATTTCACAGATGACAAAACTGAGGCTCAGATGAGTCAAACAACAGAGTAAGAAAGCAGGAGTTATGACTCAAATGTGGGAGGGTCTGACTCCTAAACCCTAATTCTTAATATACTTTGCTTCCTCACTTAGCTATCGAAGACAATAGTTGTTTATGACAATTCATAGGAGAATGTGATCACTCCAAAAGCCTATCCTTATTCTGGCAGGATGAGTGCCCTGGTCTGGATGAGTGCAGGAGCCAACCAATCCATGTGAGACACATCAATGTTTCTCTCTCTCTCTTTCTCTCCCCCTCCTTTTCACTCTGTCTAAAAAAAAATCAATGGGAAGAAATATCCTCCGATGAGGAATCACAAAATAAAACAAGCAGAATGATGGAAATCAGTATCATTGAACTAAAACCGAGGTGTTGTCAGGGTTGGGTCCTTTGTGAGGCTCCGGGTAGAATGTTCCCTTCATTTTTCCAGCTTCTAGTTGCATCTTGGTCCATGGTCCCTTCCTCCATTTTCAAAGCCAGCAGGGAAGCATCTTCTCTCATCCCTGACCTCTGTTCCCATCATCACTGCTCCTTCATTTCTCTGACCCTCCCTCTTTCCCTTATAAAGACCCTTGTGATGGCATTGGATCTGTGCAGATCTTCCAGGTTAATCTCCCATCTCAAGATCCTCACACTCACAAAGTCCCCTTGTCATTCACAGGTTTTATGGATTAAGATGTGGACATCTTTGGGGTTCATTATTCTGTCTACCACATGGGGATTAGGACATGGACATCTTTGGAGACATTATTCTGTCTACCACATGGAAATTTGGATGTGGATCTCACTGGGGACATTGTTCTGTCTACCACATGGGGATTAGGACATCCTTAGGTGGGGAAGACAAGATCTTCCAGGCATTATGCAATGAGCGATGTTTCAAATATAAAATATCTCAGCCTTGTTCAAATGTGTGTCAATAAGGAACTATGAGCATTATTCCTCCATTTTCCAAATTTCTGGAGTAAAATGTGAATACCATTCAGTATTGCAGTCCTCCGTTTCCAATTTCCTGAACCAACAGGATAATATAATCCTTCTTTTTAGTGTTATTTATGAACCATAACTTTGAATCAATATCACAATACTCGTGGCCAACATTTAATTTCTTCTATGTAAAGTCAGGAAAACACTTTGCAGTCTAATTATTTTTCTCCCTTGGATTTATTTCTTGGTAAGAAATAGCCTTGTAAAGCATCTGTAGAATGATCCTGAGAAAGACAATTCATTCATTCATGATGGCACTAATTTACTGAATGAATGCCGATTGCTAGGCTGTGCTAGGGATTGAGGTAGGTCTGCACGTGCATGGATGTAAACATTTGACCTCAGAAAATAATAGATACGTAAATAAATAAATGAATAAATGGATGGACAGATGGGTGAGCAGATGGATAGATGAATGGATGAATAGATGGGTGGATAGATAAATGAATACATTAAATGGATGGATCAATAGATGAATGGATTAATAGGTGAATGGGTGATGGATTAATAGGTGGGTGGATGGATGGACAGATATTTGGATAGGTGGGTGGATGGATACATTAATGAATGGATTGAATGAATTAATTAATAGGTAGAGGTATGGATGTATGGATGAATGGATGGATGGGTACATTAATGAATGGATTAAAAAAAAGTTGTGCAAGGAGCCCTGGCTGGTGGTACTCAGTGGTTAGAGCATCAGCCCACCAAAGGGTTTTGGGTTTGATTCCTGGTCAAGGGCATGCACCTGCAGGTTTGTTCCCGGGCCCCATCTGGGGCAGGTGAGTACAGGAGGCAACCAAACGATGTGTCTCTCCAACATTGGTGTGTGTCTCTCTCCCTCCCTCCCTCCTTCCCTTACACTCTCTCTAAAAATTAATGAAAAAAATAAATATCCTCAGGTGAGAATTAACAACAACAACAACAGTCATGCAAGAAACATTCATCAGTGAGAACCACCAGCTTATCCTGCAGAAGCCACAGAGAGCTTTCCAGGATGGCCCAGGGAGGTAAGACACACAAACTAGTCGAGACTCTTTCACGGCAATGATGCGTTTTCCACCAAAGGAGTGTTATGAGGTAGAATATATTTATGAAACACTTGCAGCTCAACAGGGGAAAAGGAAATGAAGTAGAATTAATTCCTTGTTATAGTGATTGGTTTATGTCTCCTGTCAGTCACTGCCCCACCACAAACCTAACAATGAAGTCTAATCAAAAGTGTGATGACACACTGGGAGGCTGGGAGATGGAGTCATTATGAAATATACTACTTAGAGTACCACCACAGCCCCCAGAGCAGCTCTGTTCAACTGACTAAGGAGTATAAGTTTCAGATCATTCTGTAGCCTTCTGGTATACCCAGGCTCATGGCAATTCAAGGTGAAAGCACTTTTATTGACTCTGGAGATTAACTCTGATAGAACCTCTAGTCCCATCTTCTGAGCAGATCTGTAGGTTGGTTGTGTTTCTTTCCCTCCCCACCTTCCTCTGGCATGGAGACATTTTTTTGTAAATTTAGGGTTATGTAATGATTTTTACTTTGAATTTATATTAGTTCACACAAACACTCCATCCATGCTTTTGTTCCGGCCCTCCGGTCCAGTTTAAGAACCCATTGTGGCCCTCGAGTCAAAAAGTTTGCCCACCCCTGCTCTAGTCCCATCTTCTGAGCAGATCTGTGGGTTGGTTGTGTTTCTCCCCCTCCCCCTCCCCACCTTCCTCTGGCATGGAGACATTTTCTTGTAAATTTAGGAATTTATATACAGTGATAATCTTCAATTTATTATTACTCTAAGAAGATGGGGACATTAAGAGTTTGTGAGTGTATGTGTGCATGGGTAGGCTCATTGTATTTCTTATTCCTTAAAAATCAATTAGCCAGCATTTGTAGCAAAAGGAAGGCTCACCAAGACCAAAAATTTGTTGGCTTTAAAAGCACTGGGGGTAAAAAAGAGTGATTTAAAAGCCAGAGCAAGAAACATAGCAGCAAGACCACATACTACATGACGAATACCAAGAAAGCCAGTGTCTTCAAAGGAGAGCCACTCAGGGAACAGGGAGAGAACACATGGAAGCCATTGCTGGCCAGTGTAGGCGCTCATCTGCCTGGGATTGGGGAGGAAACAACTAGAAGCAGTCTAAGGGGTAAAAGCAACACCGAGGAAAGGTGCCTTCAAACAGGATCCGTGTTGGAAAGATACACTCTTCATTTCGCCAGAGGATTTCCAGGCCAAGTACTCCCAGCAGCATATGGCTGCCCCCTTGACTCATCACCCTTGAAACACACACTCTCCCAGATCTTTTTATTCTCTCCACTTCATAAACGTGGCCAATCTCCGAAGCACAGTTGCCTTCCTCTGCAGCAAGAGGATTCAAGAAATGCTAAACCCTCATGGGAGATTGTCATTTCTCCTGTGATGGAATAAGAGAGTTTACCTTTTAGAATCTTAAAAAAATCTCAAAGTCCAACCTCCCCTTTTTAACATTTAAATTCCTGAAGCTCCTGCTTCTAGGGCTGGAGGTCACAATCTCCTCAAAAGATTAATCTGCGTTTTGTTATACTTGACTAAAAATCTTCCAAAGGTCAAAGAAAGAGCCATATTTGTGAAACCCTTTACTTCACTGAATTTCTGGATATTACTTTTTAAGTAATCAATGATGCCTCTATGCATAAGCAAGTCAACGAAAGTTTAGAAATTTCTGTTTTCCTAATAGGACTAGTAAAGTCTCCAGAATTCAGAGTGTGCACGAAATGTCTATAGAACAGTTTTATTCTAAATATAGGAGACTGTAAAGGCATAAACAATTTACTCAGCTTACTGGACTGCCTTTCTTTGAGCTGTCCTGTCTATCTTATACACATGTAGCAACCATCATCCCCTCTGTGCATGTTTGATGGGCATATGTCAAAGTAAAACCACCTAGCAATTTCATTTCTTCCTCCCCTCAAATTACCAATATGATTGGACCATCAAATTAAGCAGCTAAATGCCAAATTTTCTTTTTTTAGATCACACACATTTTTGAGTTAGATGACTGGAAAAATAGTCCTGAAGTCTGGGCTTTCAATTTTTTTTTTTTCATAACAACTTCTCAACAGTTCAACCTCTTTAGTAAATATGAGTAAAGAAAGCGAGCTCCCAGTCACAGCACATGTTTACAACTAAGTTAAAGGCTCTTAAAAATAGGGTGTTTGATGGTCCACTGCCAAAATACGAACTCTAGCAGCCTAAAGCGCACAGCTAATAATAAAGAGTCAGTGTTTCTACGAAAATCCCTGAGACCAAGCTCCGACTGAGCTTTCTCCTTTCCACCGAGAAGTTCCCCACAATGACACAGAGACATAAATTTGGATTTAGAGGTCAAGGTGGGAGGGGAAGAAGGCTCAGAATGGTGGGAGGCCACTTAAAACCAAAGAAAAACATTGCTGGGCCAGACTCAAAACTAAACTGCAAAACAGAACAAAAAAAGTTCAGCTGCTACCTAAGGACTGCTTGCCTGCTGGAAAAGAAGAAAATGTTTTAGATCGATAATAAAAGTCCAAGGTAAAGGAAACATGTCAAGGATGAAGACAGCTACATGTGCTTTCTGTCCCGATTCCTGAAACTCGAAGGAAATACTTGCATCTCTTAGAAAGAACTGGCTGCACTGTGTAGAGTGAAGAATCCTACTACCCTCGTTTCAGGGGATTCTTATTCCGGCCACACTTCACTGCCTCACTTCAGGTTCTGTGGCCCTTGGAATCCTTGGAGAATATGACAAAACTGTGGGGCATGTCTACATTGAGAAGGTATACATCACACAGAATTTTACATTCAGTTCAGGTGGTTCACAAACTCAAGACGCTCTAATACTTACCTTTCTAGGGTAAAAGGAAGCCATTGATATAAAGAAGGCATTTTCCAAGAGATCACAGAACCACTTCATTCCAGGTCCCTAAAGTGGAGCTTGGACATAATAACTCAATACATATTTGCTAAAAATTTGCATTGAGGCAGCTATAGCAGAATTTGATTCCCAAAAGAAAGTGATCTCACTTATGTTCCAAGTGATCTCGCTTATGTTTAGGGCATAATTTCCTTATTTCTACCTTTTATTTGTCTCTGTTTCTACCAAAAATGGATTTCCTTCAGAACACTGATCATGAGTGACAGTATCTCCAACATTTTCACAGAAGAGGGGCTTGGGGGCAAATCTGGTTGCAAGACAAGGAGGGAGTGAAGCTGAGTTTGCACTGCACTTTACAAAAATACTGAAAAAACCCTCAGTTACCCTATCAGAGCTCTCAGAGAGAGCTCCGGTGTATGGTGTACTCAAGGAACTTACAATTAACTTACATAAACCTAACTTTATTCTATAAATGAATGTAAGGTCCACTCACAGTGTAATCTGGTCCTAACACAGGAAGAGTTAATATTTCACCAGGAATCTATATCCAATATCCTCCAAGTTCCGGTTCCTGAATCCTGAAGAATCCACCTGGAGACTTGTCAGCCATGCTGCCTTCTCTCTGCCATGGCGGATAGCAATAATGAACCACGATGGCTCTCTTTCTCACTGAGCTTGGATAGCATCTTAGACTCCTCTATAGTCCTCCAGGTGGCTACTACCAACTCTCCCTGGCATGCAAGTTGAATATATTTGTCACTCACAAAACCTACATGTTCAAGTGCTTTCTGTCTCTTAAAAAAACAGGACACAGGCAACTATCTCAAAGAGTAATCTGTGGCCCCCTAGGCATCCATTCTGAATTTCATCTGTACTTAGGTGATGAGTTAACTCTAATTGTTATTGATTTTCGAAGGTCTTGTTGCACTTGGCTTCCAAACTCAGATCTGGATCACGTGTGCGCTAGCATCTGATATTATGTGTGTAACTGCCTTCTCTTGTACGCAGTAGGAAACCATAACTAGACACATGGCCAGGGGCATCACCCTGCTCTGTTCAAATCCGGGCTCTGTCACTCATGGCTGAATGATCTGGGCCTGTTCCTTCACCTCATAGCTCAAGTTCCTCATCTGTCAAATGGGAATAACTACTTCATTGTATAATTGTAAAGAAACATGAGTTAATATTCAAAAAAGACTTAGAAGAGTGCCTGATATGTTGAACACTTAATACATGTGATTTAAAAAAATATGTTGAACCAAAAGGGTACCTGGAAGATGATTGTTTCATATTTGGTGTATGGTACATTTAGTCACAGAAATATAAAAGGTTGGGGCCCTTTACAAAATCATGCTCTCCGCCCGCAGTTTAATTTCAACAAACATTTACCAAATGCTTGCTTACTAGGGGTCTGACAGTGTTGTATGCCCAGGAAATACAAAGATAAATAAGGCACATCTCTACCTTGAAGCAAAATCCCATCACTACTGAACTCCTGCATTTTCTCCAGATGAGAAAAGAAAGGCCTGTCAGCATAAAAACGATATTTAACTTGGATCAGAGTGGATTCAAAATCACTTTTCAGCAAAGGGCTGCAGGTCTCTCCCTTAAGCTCCGTCTATGATATTCATTCCAAAATAAGCAACAGCAAGGAGAAAAACTTAGACCCATCTTGTTTGTCAGAGATGAATCTGCTTCTCTGATTCAAGATCAAGTTTCTCTTCATAAAAACCTTTAGCCTTCTCTCCCCAGGCCTTCGAGTTGATTCACTAGACTCAAATAGAGAGCGAAGTGTGGGCTTTCATAAATTAAAAAGAACTTTTCTCACCTCACCTTGCATTCTTACCAATTAATACATTTTTTTTTAAAAGAAAAATAACAAGACTCTTTTTTTTTTCCAGCCTCCCTTATTCTAGACTTGATGTGCCCTGGTTGTCTGACATCCTCGTTCCATTCATGATTGCCATTCTTTCTAGGCGAGTCATTGCTTCAAATTATGTGTGGGTGTGCTTGGGGAAGCTCAAGACATTCAATGGCCTCATCTTCGATGCAAATTCAGTGATGAATTTGTGGCCCAGCTACTCAACTTTGCCCGCTGTGCACCCTGCACAGGCTCAGGGGTCAGAGGGTGGAGTGCTGCTCACTAGTGAAGTTAGCACGGGCCAGTTCAAGCCCTAAAATTGGTGTGATGATATCCCAGAGAACAAAGCGAGGTCATCTGTGTGTGCACATTCAATAAACTGCAAATTGGCTATCCAAAAGTAAGATATTATTAGCATTTCTCAACTTCTCAGAGTCTGTTTCCTATTTGTAAAATTTTAAAAAGCTACACTTGCCTTATTTATAGCACGGGGTTTCTGTGAGGACTCTATGGGTTGTGTCTATCTGAGAAGATATTACTGACTTGCAAATGCCAGGTACTGTTTCTACTGCCTCCCGAGGGCCTGCTAAGCCTCTGCCTCCTTATGGCGCGGATGCTAATTTCCTGACCCTTTCTTTTCTGTTTCTATTGCTAGAGAGAGATGATATCCTTCTTTTCCTCAAAACGTGCCTTTCAGCAGTTTCTCTTTAATTCTCAAACCTCAGTGACTTCTAACAAAGTGATTACTACAGCTCCAAGGCACAGAGGATGCTGACACGACCACCCTCCTGTGCAGAAGCTTCAGAAGCAGAATTTTGCTCCGACTGGCCCAAGCAGCACACAGCCTGGTCCGGGAAGGCCACTGTGCAGGCAGCTGTCCAGGCTTGCGGCAGGCACTGGCCAAGGAGTCCATCTTCCAGGGGAGCCATTTGTTTATGGTCATCACTTTCCACTTCCCAGGGTGTTTCCCAGCTTTGCTTCCTTTTAATTGACCCAAGTCAATCTCCAGTCAGCCACATCATGGAATAAAGGGCGGCACATTATTGTATCAAGAGTTGAATTTACCTCCTTCGTGTATTTGTTTACTCTCTGTCCTCCCCCCACCCTTCACTGAAATGTAAACTCCATTAAATAAGAACTTTGTCTCTCCTGTGTGGTTCAAGGGCCTAACACAGGGCCCGGGCGTACAATAGGCACTCAATATACATAACCTCTCTTCCATCATCCTTTTCCTTGCACCAGTGTTTTCTACTCATGAAGAATGGGGCTATAGAGGTTCAATCTGGGAAGAATCTTATGAGATCACCATGCCCCTGTAGCTTTCAAAGGGGGTTGTAGCACTGCAACCATGTTTTCAATTACATGAGGCATATCTATATCTGTATACACACACACACACACACACACACACACACATATGTGCCTTCATGTGATTAAAAACTAGCGTTTATATTTAAAGTTATATATGCTTTAGTGTGATTAGAAATTTAGGATATATATATTCTCCTAATTAAATAGGAGGTGGGGACCTAGGTTGCCTACCACATGTTATTCCACCTCTCTCTCCTACCTCCAGTCCTGGAAGACTCATAGGCAGCTCTGGTTTAAACACTACAGATCTGGTCATTCACTCAATAAATATTTATTGTGGATCCAAAATATTCCAGAAACAGCTGGGGGCTGGGGATGTAGGTGGTGAACAAAACTAGGAGGTTCCTGGTCTCACGGAGCTTACATCCAGTGGGGAAAATAGGAAATGCACAAATAAGTAAGGAATGGACCTAAGTTCAGATAGTGATAAAAGTTATGAAGACAATAAGACCTCTATAACTGGATAAAGTGATAGGGAAGAGAGGAAGAGAGATCCATCATGTGTGTGGACATTAGTTAGGGTAGCCAGGGAGGTCTCTCCAAGGAGGTGATAATTGAACTGAATCCTGTGTGACAAGAATAACCTAGTCAAGCAAAGTGCTGAGGAATCCAGCCCTGTGAGGGTACAGAAGCAAAGGAGGGGTGACTAACCCCAAGGTCACCCTGGTAGTTAGCAATAAAGCTTGGTCTCCTTCACTCCACTTACCATAATGATCTAGTGATCTTTTTCCTAGTTTCTGCAATTTGGCATACTCTTGTTTTCTGCAGCAATTTCCTTTAAAACTGATACTATACTTTTTAATGCAGTTCCTCATTTTTATTTTCTCTGCAAAGTCACCTATGTAATCAGTGTGTGATTTCTAGTCTACATATACTAAAAATAATCATGGTAAACAACATGTGCATGTGTGTGTGTGTGTGTGTGTGTGTGAGAGAGAGAGAGAGAGAGAGAGAGAGAGAGAGATGGGGATTCAAGGCATATTTTTTAAGCAAAAGTAAGACCCAATCTATCCGAAAAGAAAGAAAATGTGACTTCCTGTATCTTAGTATTTTAAAAAAGAAAAAGCCATGTTGTATAGTGTAATACCAAGATATTTTCATCTAAAAATCCAAAAAAAAATCTTAACAGAGGAAAAGCTAAAGAATTGAGAAGTTACAGGAAAAAAAAATGTCACCACCTCTATGGCTCTAATCTAACAGATAATAAAGCTGAGTGTGTCTACCCTTTGAAACAAAATAAAACAACCACAACCAAATGACCCTTCTGGCTACCTGCTAGTGACATCTTGCTTTCTGAGAGAAAATGCACTGGAGCCGAAGATGTGAGCCACAGACCGGGAAGCGTGGAGGAGTCCTGAGATGCAATTTGCAGAGCGGTGCTCCGAGGAAGTCAAGGGCTGCGGAGGAAGGGGCCTGTGCTCTCAAAGAAATGAGCTAGATTTCATATTTGTTTGGGTAAATTTTCCTTTGTTGGTTTGTTTGGAGCAGCTCCTGTGCATTCCTCCCGCCCCCCCAACCCGCCCAGTTTTATTAAGTCCCTAAACAGATCTGAGTTTTAAGGGCTTAGAGCTGCCCTTGGGAAATAGGTGATTACTCTCTCTGCTTAGGGTTTTAGTGATAAGGAAAAAAAAAAAAAAGGAGGCAGTGGATTGAATTCCCCTCCTCCAGGCTAATTTCTCAGTGACTCTCATTTGTAGTTCCCTTTAAAGCAGACACATCTTTTTAACATGAAGTGGTGACACATGTACAATCCCATCCATTAACCAGCACTTTGCGATTGTTATGTGTATGTGAAAGAAAGACAGAAGAGACAAACAGATGGAGAGACTGATGCATAGAGTGGAAACACTAGTCAATTCCTGAGGAAGGAAAGCGCCACAAGAATATTTTCCTTCCCGTTTTACATTTTGTAGTCCATGTAACTATTGGGAATTGCTTTATCCACGGAAATGTCACCAGTGCAGTTGGGAGAATCTGGGGGGAGGAATCACTGTTCCCTCTAAAAAAATAAATTTGGTGGATCAAACTCTAGTCCTACAACTGTGTTTCTCAGGGTAGCACCCTAAACCCCAACACGCAGGGTCAGACATGGAGCGGCGTGTTCATTATTTCTAGGAAGAGTGTTAAGTAATTGGCATGGCTGTGGGGTTTTCCCTTCTCGGAGCTTGCTCCCAAGATGACTTCAGATTCTCTTCGCTTGCTTTTAAAAACAAAGCATTACCACCCTGGGCACCTTTCCTTCTTTGGGTTCTTCCTAACAGATATATTTGAGAAGAGACGGAAATTTGAAAAGCAAAAGATCAGGGAACTTATTCAAGGTTTGTCAGCTCAAAAGGGGCCACAGAGGCGATCCCAACCACACACCCAGAGCCCCTTGCTTTTCCAAGAAGGAAAGTAAGGACCTGGAAAGTAAAAGGCCTTGACTAACTTGCCCTACTAGTTAGCATAGTGGGAGCACTAGGACCTTCAACGCTGAATTCCCAGGCCAGTACTCTTTCACCCTATCACTACTAATAAGGACAGTAAGTACAATAGAGTATCACTTCCTCCTGGCTTATTCATTCATTGTGAGGTGTAAGATGGAGAAAAATGGGGGATTGAGAGTAATTTGAGTTTAGAAACACTGGAATTCAAGTGTTTATGCTTGAATCAAGAATATGCTTACTTTCCCCCCTGCCTGCTGTGCTAGCTAGCAAAGTCTTCTGTGACCTCGAAGATCGAATGCAATTACATTGCCCATATATATTTGCTATGCTGCTTGACTCTCCCAAGGGCAGCATAACAGTACAAGGGGAGTGACATCTTTATGAGGTTAACCCTTTTCTGCTTTAAGGGGAGGCTACCGAAGGCAGATGTGTTCCCTGGAGCGTAACCAGAATGCTGGAAATGTAGTAGTTAGGAGGAATGACAGCACCAGGCCACCATTCAGGAGGGAAAAAGCAAATTGTTATTTGGAGGAAACAGTGACCTGGGGAAGCCTATGAGAATACTGATGCCATGAAGTGAATGTGGGATGACAAAAGGGGTGGGGCTTGAATTATAATACAGTGAAAAGAGACAAAGAAACTAATGTAGGTTAAGTTCCAGCAGGCTAGGTTCTTTCTGCATTATCTCATTTAACCCTTACAACCTTTTGAGATAGTTCTATTATCACCAAAAGCAGAAAATGAGTCTCAAAGATTGCGGACGGATTACGAGAATTCTCGCTTCATATTACGCAGTGTTTTGCAAAGTATCATACTTCCACAAGATATTAGCTTGTAAGAACATGTACTAAATAACTTCAAAATGCAATGGGTATTTAATTTTAAAGTGTGCCTTTAACATTTATCTAAAACGTTTTTTGTACTCATTCAATAGAAACTTATCTGGCCACTGGGTAAAGCCAGCAATAAAACTACTGGTCCGCAATGTGTTAAGTAACCAGTCTTGGGGTGACACACCTAAAGAGGTGGAATCATCTTCCATGCTGAGGTTTTCTGGTTCTGATCCAGTTAACCCTTGCGAAGTTACAAATTACCCCAAAACTTTGTGGCTTCAAACAGGGATGCCATGTTCCCCATGATTCTCTAGGTTGGCTGGGTAGTTAACCCTCAGCTGATTTCTCCCGGGCTCACTCACTCAGATGGCTGCATTGAGTCAGAGAGCTGGCTGGTCTCAGATGGCCTCACTCTCGTGTTCACAGTTGGTGCTGGTTCAAGGCAGGGGCACCTTAGTCCTCTGCATGTAGATGCTCATCCTCCCGTCAGCTGGACCAGCTTCTTTCCATGGTGGTGTCAGTGTTCCAAGAGGGCTTGTCTTGTTGTTTTTAAATCACTTTATTTGGGTGTGATTGACATATAAAAAGCTGTACACATTTAACATATACACTTCTGTAAATTTTGGGATAAGTATGCACCTGTGAAACCATTGCCACCATCAAGACCATACACATATCCATTGCCTTCCAAAGTTTTCTCCTGCTATTATGATTATTTGTGGTCAGAACACTTAACATAGGATTTACTCTCTTAACAAATTTTCAGTCCCAGAGAGCCTCCTAAAGCCCATCCTCAGAATTAGGACAGTTTCACTTCTGTCAGATACTCTTGGTTCAAACAAATCACGGGGTCACTTAAGACTGAAGGGGGGAAATGGCATCCACTTATTGCTGGGAGAATCACTTTATTTGGGTGTGATTGACATATAAAAAGCTGTACACATTTAATATATACAATTCTGTAAATTTGGGGATAAGTATGCACCTGTGAAACCATCGCCACCATCAAGACCATACACATATCCATTGCCTTCCAAAGTCTTCTCCTGCTATTATTATTATTTGTGGTAAGAACACTTTTAACATAGGTTTACCCTCTTAACAAATTTTAAGTCCCAGAGAGCCTTCTAAAGCCCATCCTCAGAATTAGGACAGTTTCACTTCTGTCAGATACTCTTGGTTCAAACAAATCACGGGGTCACTTAAGACTGAAGGGGGGAAATGGCATCCACTTATTGCTGGGAGAAGTGGCAAAGTCACATTGCAAAGGGATGGAAGGCAACATTGTGACCATTTACAAAACAACCTCCCATAGGCTTTCCACTCCATGCTCTGTCTCCTAGCAAAACTTTAATAAAAATTCCAAGTTGCCCTTAATGTTCTTTTTATAGGTTTATAAAAAGTCCTTAATTAAAGGACTACTTTCTAGAACCTGTTGTCAGAAAACTTGAATTCTAGATCTATTTCTACTGCAGTGGGATCGTGGAACGCTTTCTTTGAAGTGGGCTTTAGTTTTGTCATCTATGAGAAAGAGTTCGGTCTGTTTTCCCTCTAAGGGCTCATGCAATTCTATCCACTGACTGTCTTATTCTTAGATCAATATGAACTAGCTTCCTGGGGGATGGGCAGGATGGAAACAAAAAAGGGTAGAAATCAGATGGCCTCTATTTTGCAACATGCTCCCTTTGATTGCTGTGGGTGCAGAACCTGGGAGGCAGTGAGCAAACTGCGCATGGGTGGTGCATTCACCCTTCCATGATCTGGTGCTGCTCTGACCATGTCCACATACTATATGCTCAGGGGGCACAGGCCCTCCAGCATTACATCCAGGGCTTCTGGACCTGGTTAGACAAAACACCTCCCAGGCAACACACTCACCCCAGCTAAGCAGACAGGAGAGGTGGGAAGGCTCCTGAGTGGTCTCTTCCTGCGGGAAATGCGTCGCTGGAAGCTCTCTCAGAAAGATATTGTTGCCTCGTCTATGGAAGATCAGGTTCCCAAGGAGCAAACTAATGTTTAATTTAGCACAAAGATAGCTCAGAAGCGCTTTCCGGGGGCCGCGCCTGCGAACAGATCCACACGCAAAGAGTCTCAGCGAGAAAAGGAAGCTCTCCTAGTGCAAAGGCTACAGGACTTGGGCGCAACCCCGGCTGAACCAAAGCCCCCACCGGTTGCTTGTCAGGAGGACCGCTGCTCTTTCCTGTCTATTCTTACGTCTGTACTTTGCACGTGTTCTTCACACGTCTGTGAAACAAGCCGATGGGACAAGCCACTAGCACATACTTTTTGCAGCCTGAGATGACACGATGCAGTGTGGCAATCCAACGTGCAAGCCTTAGCCGGGTTAGCAAGTATCAGTCCACTTAGGTGAAGGACAACAAAAAACGTAGTCACTCCAGCTTCTCAGCCGGAGAATGGTTTTGTTTTTACATAATTCAGACTTCAGAGACCTCCCGAAATGAGCAATGTATACTTAAGCCTGGCGATCGTCATTCCAAAGACGCAGTACGGTACAAACTGATTTCAATTCAGCCACTTCTTTGCACCCTGGTTACCATGATTCTAAGAGATTACACTGTGTCTCCAATAGACTCCTGGTAAGTTATTAGCAGTTGCAGCAAACTTTCGCCTTAAGTACATTTTCTGAAAACAAAACAAAAAACCCTCAAACATGTCATTAACTTTCTATTCAAATCCATCACAATTACCTGAAAACAAGTCTGTTGTACAATGAAGTCTGTGGGGCTTCATGTGGGTGAGAGTTATTAGTGGGTTGGAAAAGATCCACAAATATAACTCAGCCACATTTCTGACAAAAGAGAGCTTTTTAAACAACAGCGTTAATGATTCTGGATTAATGTATGAACCTGTCATAATGACTCGTGGAACATTGTAAAAACAATACAAACCAAATCAAACCAAACCCAGCATGAGCTTGACGCTACCTTTTCTAAGAATATTATCCCTCCCAAGGACGGGGGAGGGGGGATGCAAGTTTAAATGATGGGGAATAAACAAACAAACAAAATTCTGACTCCATCCTTTGCTCAGAGTCAGAACCAACACATGCATCCTTGCCCAAACACCACCCGCCCAAC
This sequence comes from Myotis brandtii, assembly GCF_000412655.1. NCBI lineage: Eukaryota > Metazoa > Chordata > Mammalia > Chiroptera > Vespertilionidae > Myotis > Myotis brandtii. The sequence goes on along the minus strand of NW_005353510.1, from coordinate 495,627 downwards.
AAGATTATTCTTACTCGAATCCTGTCTCTTCTTCATAAAAGCATTGTGTTTGGGGTTTAGATTGATCATCACTAAAACTTGCTTGTTAGGAAGCCTTGGCCAATTTTCCACGTGTTTCCCACGGAAAGTCACATTTTAGGGGGCACTGAGCAAAGGTGGGAGCCCAAGCTGAGGACCACAGAGAGGCATAACATTTTCAACCCGCTCCTGGGGAAGAGGGCGAACTCGCATTGCCCATTCACTTGCAGCTCTTTGCAGTGAGCTAATTGATTCTTCAGCAACTTGAGCCGGGATCTGGCTTTCAAGAGCATAAATTTAAAGCTCCACAGCTGGGAACGTCTAACTCTTTGTCATTCTGTGACCAGATTCACTTAAGAATTATTCATCAGTCTGAATTAATAATTCAGTTAAATGGTAAATTTGGGCTATTCAGTTCTAATGATTCCAAACTCTCAATAGATGGTTTAAATTTCTCATTTACCCACAAAGCCCACACGCCACACTCGCCGGGCAAATGAATGGAAACCCAGCCTCTATGCTCGAAGAAGTGAAAAGTCAAATAAACACTCACTCTGGCCCAATTCCGGATGAGGACTCCTAGAATCCCAGGATTTGAAGAAATATTAATGGACTCTTTTCTCAAGAAGGACACTATTTAACCCATTCCAGGGACATGTAAACCTAGCCCAGATGACATCTCCATATTAAACTACTTAGGGAAACTGGATACTATGATATCCCTCACTAGCCATTTTAAGTAAATATTAAAGAGAAAAGCCATGTCCTTCTACTGGGTGCCCCTGACACGTTCTGGAGATAGAATCCACGGCTGGGAAAAGCACGAATCTGACTTGAGTATGTCACATGTCAGATCAATAAAAACAGCTAAAATTTACTGAGCCTCTACCAGGTGGCAGGCAGTTACCTCACTTACTCAATGACCCTAAATAGTTAGTTCTATTACTGTTATTCCATTTTACAAGCGAGGAAACCGAGGCAGAAGAGGTTAGCTAACTTAACCACGACGACATAGGTAGTAAGTGGCAGCGTTCACCCCTGACCCCAGGCTCTTCACTGCTATGCTGCCTTGCCTCCTTAAACAGCCAACTTTAACACTTCTGTTTCCAACCCCACCCACTCTCTTTTTAGACTGTCAATACTAAGAGGGGAAAGGCTACATCAAATTACTCATCATGGATACAGTAATTCTCATGGCATAGAAGAGCTACACGATACCTAATTCTTTAATGAATAAACAAAAAAATTCTCCAAACTTTAAAAGCATTCATACCCACAATCTTGATATGAAATGTCAGAACCTTCACTAAAACCATGAAGAGTGTAGCGCATGTACATTCTGTTGTTTGCCCATTTTCATAGCCATTCATTTGACAGTTGGTTGTGGTGGGGCCTGACTGTAGCCTTCTTCCAGCCTTGTGGAGCATGGGTGAACTTCTCACTTCGTTCTAGAGGAAATGAAACAGCTTTTGTTCTTTCGCATCTCTTCCTTAGATTGTGTAGGAAAGGGTGGAAGCTGGCAGCCGTAGGTAGATAGCCCACTAGCTCTGGTCAGCATCCCAGCATCATGCCTTGAATCAGAGAGCAAAGGAACTGTTGGCTTTTCTCCTCTGCCATCTATTCCATGTGGTACCTTCCCTGCCCTGTGGACCAGACAGGAGAATCTAATATTCCAGTAAACTTTGGGGGAAGTAAACGATTGGTAACACATCTGCATTAAAAAGCAAGCCAGAAAGTAAGGAAATCTCAAAGACCATCTGGACTTGCAGCCTTTCATAAATCTCTACTCACATTTTTTTTTTAATGAAATCACCTTTTCCAAGTTAGTAAACAAGCAAACTCATTTGTTGGAAGATCAGTTTACACATCAAGGGAACACACTTTTACCCACAGGGCAATTCTTATTGGCCCTGGAAGGCCTCCTGAGTCTGAGAGGAGGAGTTGGTTCTGCTTCTTTTAGTTTCTCTTTTGTGTCTAGCTAGTATGCTTTTAAAACCATCTCCTTTGGATGCCAAAGGCCATGTCATGCTGTATATAACTCACTGTGAATGGGCGAAGTGTGTAAATAGCAAGGCATTAAGCCGCTCAAGGGACCTGGAGATAGGTAATACAGAACACTTAGGCAATATGCTATGAGAAGAGGCGGCTGGAGGGGAAATGTAATACTTGTCTTCAAGTATATGAAACATTATTATTGCTTCATAGATGCTGACTCCTCTGAGTCGTCCTTGCTCTACCATTTTCCAGGGCTTCTGACTGTACTCTTGCCAGAGCTCCTGACCTTCCCTGAAAAAGATCCACCCTACTTATGCCCGGAATGACTCAAACCCAACCACAGGGGAGTCAGGCTTCCTTCTCTGCCACCTAACATTCATGGTTATCCACTCTCAGCTACCCCATTCCACATTCCACATTCACTCCCTCCTCATAGGCCCTCGTGGTGACCCACAGTCTCCAAAGAGCTCTCCCAGCCTGGATTTGAATCTCTCTCCTACCGGCTATCAACAGTGCTAATGCTTAGAGTACCTATGTGCCAGGCACTATGCTGACTGATTTGCCAAAGAATATTAGCTTTATTTTACAGATGAAGATCCTGCTGCTCCAAAAGAATAAAGTTATTTCCCCTAGCTCATATAGCTAGTAGGTGCGAAGTAAGGATCTGAACACACGTTGATCTACAACATTTATGCATTAAATGCCTCCATTTACTGCATCCCTAAGCCTCAGTTTACTTATTTTAAAGTGGGGCAACTGTTGCGTATGCACCTGTTTGGGTTTTTGTTTGTTTTTGGTAAGGCATTACATAAAATATGTAATAAAAGTGCTTTGTACATTCTAGGGCTCAATAAATATTTATTCTTTTCTCCGTCTGACTTTCTCTATCAGTTTTGGTCCATTCTACCTAATTTTGCTGTTACTTTATTGATATGGTCTTGATTAGCCTACTAGACTGTAAGTATGCAGGGACTATGTCTTTTGCTGTATTTCTGTTCTCCGGAAGAGCCTGTTAGAATGTGAGGGAAATTAGCATGGAGGATGGAGAAGGAAACTTAGAATTATTTTCCTTAAACATGACCCCCGCCTATGAACATATGTAAGGGACTAGATTAAAGGCCAAGGAAGTAGTAGAAGCCACTCAGGATGGTTTGGATGGTTTAGCTGCTACACAGAGCAGGACTGGATATTTTTTTCAAATTTCTTTCTAGGATATTTGAGACTAAATTGCAGTCATAAACACACATACACCATCACTAAAAACAAAAACAGGTAATCATGCCCACTCGTTTAGTCACATTTAATTGCTATGTTTCAGAACATTTGAAAACCCATGCTTGTCTTGGCACTTCCAAAAGGTGTACAGTATTAGGGAAGCCATACAGTATCAAACTTTAACACTCAGGAACATTGGATGGACATCACCTGGCGATGACATTATTTCAAAGAAAGCGGATGACTTCTCTCAATAAACAGCGGCCTAAACAAGCAAGACATATTGGTTGACATAACATCGCTTCGCTGTCAAAGCGAGCTTTCTGTCTGTCACTTTTGGATAAAGGATTGTACCAACTTCTCTCTCCACTTGAACTCTTTTGCTTTTGTGAGATCTTTTAATTGTATTTACTTGGAAGAAGTAGTAGGAAGGTCCTGGAGAGATAAGAACTCTCCCTTTATTACTCTGTTCTGGAAAACAGCACAAAAATAGGTCGGTTCTTAAGGAAATGATGGCCGCATACATAAATAATGTAAACACTCCTATCACTGTCCTGGGAGGACATTTATCACACCGACAGCCACGGAAACCGACATCTGGCCAATAAACCGCTCCTGTGCTCAGCCCCCTCCTTACAGTGTAGAAATTTTGAGTTGCCAATTGGAAACTTGATTATTATCAGTCAAAAATAGCCAGGGAACTCTGGCAATGATTGAACTTGTTTGACTTTCTTAAGCTAACAATTAACATTTTAGACTATTGTTGACAAAATATTTAACTTTCCCATACTGCGTGTGCAAACGACTTTCCTAATATTCCTTAGACACGCCTTTCCCAAGCTGCCCAGGTCCACGCAGGGACCTGTAAGAGGCGTGCATTCCGAGGCCCCAAACACTTTCGCAGCATAGTCCCTGTGAACTAGGACTTTCTGGGGCCTTCAGGAACACTTAAGCACACTGATATCTCCGTCTTATCTTGACAGCACTGTATTTGAAGCACCAATCCCTCTATTTACAATAAAAGCTATTTCACCATTTCCAATACTCAGCTGAAAGGATACTTTGAATCCCTGGAAAAACTGGTATTATGACCTGTTGTTTCGTAGTTTATTATTAGAAATACTAGCAATAATGCCTTGCATTTCTGCAGTGCTTTAATTTTTCCAAAGCCTGTTCGGAAACACACACTCATTGGCTTCCCTTAACAACCCAGGGCCGTGTTATTGTTCTCTCTGCTTTACAGATGACTGTTAAGTGCTTGTCCCAGGTCACCCAGCTGGTAGTGATCAAGCAGGCACAGAACCGAGGATGCAGACCCCTCGTCTGATCTGCTTTCTTTCCTCCACACTACATTAGAGAAAAGATAATCTCTACAGCCAAAGATGACTTGGAACCACTTATCTCTCCATCCTAGCAACAGCGTATGCAACAGAAAAAGAGCTTGTCTCAGGCAAAAGAGAAAGATTGATAATGCACCACGGAAGCTCAAACTGTGCTGTTCCTTGGACCAGCAATTACTCAGTTTTACAGTTCATTCAGAGATTCAAACATACTTCCCCAGAAAATGATTTAGTGCCAAAAGCCTGCTCCCAGTGGTTAGAAATGCAGATCTTCTTTAAGCCCTACAATCCAGGCCCTCTAAAAGGCCCTGTTCCTGCAGTCCCTGCAGCCATGGGGCTTCCCCTGAACTTGTACTTGAGCTAAATGAAGAAACTGGCTGAGTAAGGGCTGCAGATTTAGGCTGTCAATGTGGACAGAATTAGAACTGGCTTGGAGGTTATTCTTGCATTGTTCTTGCATCTTAGGCTATTAAAATAACTCAGACATTGTATATTTCTTGCAGTATAACACTCCTCAAAGTCAACACTATCTCGTGGAACACAAGTTCCCCTTTCACCGTCATTCAGATATTACCGACTATATACAAGGCATTGTGCTAGCAGGTAGGCAGGATACGGAGCTTTCAGATGAGGACACAGTGCGTATCTGACTTGAGGTGGTCAATATTCTCTGCCTTTCTCCAAAGGGTGTTTATGGCCACTTATGAGATACCAATTAATGATTAAAGTGATACATTCAACACACCTAGACAGAAACAAATCTGGTTACGGACACCACCGCAATACAATGAAGAAGGCACTCTGACACTTATTCTGCACAAAAGGCCCCTTTAAATTCATAGTGTTTTGGAAAATAAGAGGAGCAGGAGTGAGGCGAGACTTGCGGGTCTAATGGGCTTGGTGAATCGCTCCCAAACGCCCAGACCCTTCGCACACAATGTTATCAGGTTAATACAGTACTTGCATCACCATCGCTGAGTGCCATGCTGAGCAACAAAGCACCAAATTTAGAAGCTAAAATGGAGAAGGGAATTTCCAATAACCAAAAGGGGGGTGTGGGGGGGCGGGGGGAGTATTACCCCTTGCAATGCCACACATTTTCAATGAAAAACAACTATTAGAAATGAACTGCTCTTTTGACCCCTAACTCACACGGCCCCTCTCATCATCAGTGGCTGGTGGTTAGGAGAGAGCACACGGGAGGATTCCCGCTAAGACCAGGAGTGGGACAGCGGCCACCCCTGCCTTCTGCAGCACTAAAGCCTTCAGTTGGGAAAGGCCAGACACTGTGCTCTCACTTCCTCCCGCCGTGGCTATTGCTAATCGTAAAGTTACAATCACTGCTGAAGTTGGTTTCATTTCACATCCCAAAACCCCCAAGTGAAAAAAAAGAAAAAAAGAAAGGCAGCCTCATCTTACTTCCAAGTGGGAGAAAAGCAAAAGCCAGAAGAACAAGGCCGTGAGCAGGCGCGCCGCCTTCCTTGCCGAGGCTGGGATGCGAGGGACACATCCAGGCTTGGCACCCAGAACAGAGGTCAGTCTTCTCCACTGAGCAGGGCTGGGCGCCCCGGTCCCTGTATCATCCCCAGAAACACTTACCAGGAGACCGGGAAGCACACAAAGCCGTATTATTGGGAGACTTGCAGACAGATTATAAATTTACTGGGGACAATCGAGGCATTTAGATACTTTTGGCTGCAGATGCTGGTGACACACACATGCATACAAACCTCATTCTTCTCGCCATTGGAGTGACTTTCTCCGCCTCCCCACCCCCCCTCCCCACCACAGCATCTCTCCTCCACAAAGCAAACTCCCCTAGCTCTCAGAGGGAATTCCAGGGAGAGGTGGGGACAGAGCAGGTGGCAAGGAGAGGACATTAGTCTTTGAAGCTCTAACAGAACCCCACAAACCAATTTTGTTCAAGGATAAAGCAGCAAACACTGGGCAGTTTAACTGCTAGCAGTTATTTTTCATCTGGAGTCGGCGCCAGGAAGTTGCAGTTCTAGGCATCCCAAGCAAAAAGTGTGCCTGTGACCGGGGGGAGAGCACCCTCCTAGGCCCCTGAGTTTCTGGAAACCATCCCTACAGGGATAAGGGGGAGCCACAGAGAAGTGTGCTATGGGCCCGTCTGTAGGGTGTCCCCTGCCTAGAGCCCCTTTTCAAACTCTGTTGGAGAAGTTCAATGCAGCGCCCTCCTTCCTTTGGGCTTTTTGAGTACTTTTCGGCTGGCCTGGCTATTTCCTGTTGCTGACTTTCATTAGGGCTGACTTGGGCAAACCGGAGCTGTGCTGTGAGCAGACCCAGGACGCAGGAGCCCCAAGGAGCTCAGAGATGGAGGGAGCTGGTGGGGCTGCCGGGCTGCGGGGCTATGGGGCAGGGCTCCACCTTCTCCCCAGAGGCCAGTGGCCCAGCAGCTTGGGGGAAGCTTGCACATGGCAAGCAGTCACCTGACCAGGACTGGCATCCAAAAACCAATGAGTCAAGGGATACTCCCTCTGGGACTGGGTGGATCTGTGCTTCCAGGGGAAGAACTTCCAGCCAGGAACCTGATCAGAACTTTCAGGTTCGATGCCCTGTCACCAGAAGTGGCTGAAGACAAGCCACTTCCCAGGATGACAGCTTGTCCACAGCCCCTCGGTGCCTGCCCACTTTAATGAACGCGGTCATTTGTCACTTGCCGAGGGTGGTGTCTATGAAAAGCAGCTTGGAGAGAGGGCTGGGGGAGGCTATAGAGAATCAGGGAGTAGGTCTCTGAAAACGATTCCCTCGCTGGTCTGGGATAGTCCCCTCCACATTCTGTTTTGTACTGAGGGGACCCTCAGGCACCTCTGTGTTGCCGATCACCTCTTGGGTTCTCTGGAAGGGGCCACCTCAGAGGCAGGAGGGGAAAGGGGCCGTTCAACTGACCAATGTTTTCAGGCTGAAGACTGGCTTGTTGGGCCTAATCAGAGCTGACTAGCCCAAGCTGGCGCATCCCCAGGACCTGGCCTTCCTCGGCGGCTCAGATCTTGCCAGGCTGTAGCCACCTCCTCTACAAGCTGTGGCCTCCGGGAGCCTCTGAACACTCGGGCTTCTCACCACGTAAGGAACACCCTCCACGTGGAGGAAAACCCCGTGCGTGCGCACCCGCAGAACTTGCTGAGTAAGAGGATAAACCACACACTAGCACACCCATGGCCTTCGAGGCTGTCAGATGACACCTGGGCCCTTCTCACCGCCCACCACTCCGCATCAGGCCACGGCGAGCTCTCCCCTCCCACTAGGCCACACGACCACAGCCAGAATCATGAGAAAACCAGGTGCCTTACCGCAATCAGGGCCGAGTTCCGCTGGTCCCCAGGGGTGGACGCTGGGGGTTGCTGCTCGCCCTCGATCCCACCGCCGCCACCATTATTGCTGCTGCCGAGCAGGTGCTGCTGGTGGTGATGGTGATAGTCCGGCGGGGGCGGTGGGGCCCCTGGTGCTT
>NW_005353510.1:448481-487324 GCF_000412655.1 Myotis brandtii | reverse complement strand
GAGCCCCCTCCCAGGAGGCCCGCCCCGGGGGCCGCCCCTAGCCCTCCTGTGGGGGCCTGCGGGGGCGCTGTGTCCCCCATCTTCGTGGACACAATAATTGCTGCCTCTGGGATGGTGGGGTGGAAGGGGGCGGCCGCTGGCTAGTGCAGGCGAGTCTGTTCTTGACAATGTGGGCTCAGTGCTCAGGGCCACATGAATAGAGGTCTTCCGAGGTTTTGGGGGGGAGCAGTGGAGAAGGGGTGGGGGAGGGGCGTTGGTAAAAAGAGGACGAGGAGCAGGAAAGAAGAAGCCGGTGGTGGCGGAGGATGAGTGGGAGAGGAACCCCGATCGACTTACTCTGATGGCATTTGACAGCTCTGCACAAGTTGGACGGCGTCGGTGGGGTCCCCCCGCACCAAGCGGACAAGAGCCCCTAAGTACTTGGTCACCGCACCACCGGGGGTTATAGAGCAAGAACTGAGGGATTGCCCGGCCAGAGGCAGGAAGAGGCAGCGGAGGGGACCGAGAGGGGTATGAATCCAGAGCCCGGCTGCCCCTCACCTAGTTGTTGCCGCAAATTCGTTAAGGGGATGTTTCTGCAGAGAAACGCATTTCGACCACCATCTGGGCAACCCTCAGCCTTCACTTTTCCTCCGGTTTAAAAAAAGAAAAAAGTGCTGTTTCAGGAGGTTTCTGAAGTCAATGTTCAAACCGCACAAACATCCAGAGAGACTTCTGTCTTTTGGCTTTTCATTCCTCCTCCCTTCCCCTTGCCCCGGTGTGTTCTCCTCTTTGGGGGACAGTGGGGTGTCTTCTCCCAAAGGAGGGAGCCGGCTTCTCAATGGTTCGCAGTGTCAGTCCCTGGACTTTCAGACCATGCTGTTCTGTCCGGCGGATCCGGTCCCCGGCGCAGCCCTCATGCCTCTAGGTTTCCTAGCCTCACCGGAGAGCGAGCGGTCTGAAGTCCCGGCCCCTGAGATCCTTCAACACATTCTCCCCCCCTCGCCCCGCGTACGCTTCTGTTCCTCGCCCCCGGCTCTATTCTAACACAGGATCCGGACAGACAAACTCTTGCGAGAGTAATTTACAAACGAGGGTCCAACTTACAAACTTCCAGCAAATCGCACCGAGTCGGGTCCGGCCACTTCGCTGCCCACTTTTGTACATTCCATCCCGGCCAGCGGATCTGAGGGTCTGGACTCGCAATAAGCAATGTGCTTCTTCTCGCTCGGGTATTGCTCCGCTTGATCGGTGGAAGAAGAAAAAAAAGTAGCTTGTATTTTCCTTTCTCTTTCCCGTCTGTTGTTGGCCGCTTGGCTGACACTGGCTCCGCTGCCCTGAGTCACGGCGATACACAGGCTTTCATTGTGCTCCGATAGCAGAGGGAGAGAAAGAGAGTGAGACAGAGAGGGAGAGAGAGAGAGAGCCAGCAAGCTGCAGATGGGGGGACGGAGGGGGGCGGAGAGGCGGGCGGGAGAGCGAATCCGGGGCTCCCTGGTGGAAGGCTGGTGCCACTGCACGAGTGAGTAATTGCCGCCGGGCTCCGGGGAAAGGGGGCGCAGAGGGCCTCCCAGTGGCTGAAGAGGTAAATCCCAGGCCTGCGCGTCTCCGCGCTCAGCTCAGTTCAGCCTCAGCCTCAGCTCAGCCACAGCCCCAGCCCCAGCCCCAGCCTGGGCAGAGGGGTAAGGCCCGGGAAATTCCCTAACCTCTGCACAACTACCTCATCAGCTGTAAATGTTTAAGAAATCCCCGGCCAGGGGATGTATTTTCCCTCTCGGACCTACCTTATGCCACCCCTGAGATATCATTTTCATTTTTCAATATGTTGTCAATGACACCCCTGAGCACCCAGGGAGAGCGGGGTGAGCACTGTGTGACTGCATGCTTGCGGGGCTTGGGGGTGGGTGGGGAGAGCGGGGTGGAGAGGAGGAAATCACACCCACAGCTCCTACAGGCAGGCAGGTATCTTGTCTACCTTCCTGTGTGCCTCTGGCCTCGGGTGATCACAAGCAAACCAATAGACCAACAAAATATTTTAGGATGAAATTACCAATACTCGTTCTGGAAAAGAAAAAAGAAAGATTTTCCTTGAAAATACAAGCGTGCCAAGGACACCAATGCATGGCTATCTGGTTTACATATGTCAGGAGGGAAATCAATGTGTTGTAGCAGGTGAGTTTCAAGAAGTTGAAGGACGCAAGCCAAACAGGTCTCTCACACAGACTAATGTCCCCTCATCTTCAGGTGATCCTACCTTTAGGATCCCAAACTATACATTGAATTCTGCTCGTCGTTACTAGCTATGGACGACAAGTTAAAGTGAACACAATATTGGCATGGTGGGGGCCATAATTACTCTGTGTCATTGGAAGTCATTGGATTTCAAGCCTCAAGCAATGGTGCTTTATTTACACCAACTCTGGCATCACAGTAACATGGTCCTGCTTCAGACTGAGACGTGCATAGAAATGAGTGGGTAAAATCAATGCCAACATTTAAAGGCAATTTATTTACAAGTTAGTTCCAGATAAGCTGGCCTACTTTAGACCGTTTTATTTCCACAAATCTGGCAATGTTTGGAATTGAGGACAAGTACACTCTGATGGAATATAACTTTTATACTTTTCCCTGGAACATACTTCTCTCTGTCCTTCACAGGCTAAGTTCCTCACCGCTCTGTGGAGAAAGGCAGAACTCTATCTTGGTTGGTATGCAAATTTGAATGGAGAACTCTCTCAGGAGGTCTTGATAAAAAGTGAAGGAGTTTTGATCATTTTATATTTGATTTTTAAAAAGTTCTATTCATTAGAAATTCTCTCTTCTGGTACTATGGGTACTTTGTATTCAACAACTATACATGATAAATGAAAAAAACATGTAATATTTAAATTTAACACTTACTCTTCACTCTAGCGTGCAGTAGCATGGGTTTTGATTAATAACACAAATCCTTGGTCAAGTCCACTATTCCTACATGATGTCAACTTTGGTTTCCATGCTATACAGGGACATCTTAAAAACTTCTCAAGCAAGAGTTTAACACATTTTCATTCTCTACTCCAGTGGTGTAGGACATTCTGTAGGGTGTCTTTGCACACATTTACCTTTACAACCATTTAATTTCAAGCTGACATCATTATCATCCACATCTGGTACTATTTATTTACAATCACTGTTTCAGGCACAGGGCTTAGCATATATCTCCCTTAATACACAAACAATTCAGAAAGATAGGTATTATTCACCCCATTTATAAACGAAGAAACTGAGGCTCATCGGAATTAAACTACTTGTTCCAGTACATGTAACTGGGGAAAAACAGACTAGACTTGAACTCAAGACTGAGTTCAACTTACGCTTTCTTAACCACTGGGCTTACTGCTTCAATATCAAGTGCGAAAAGAGTTATAGGGAAGCCAGACTATCCCCAAAAATAGCTCAAGGGCTGCAATTACACCTCAATCAACATGCTGGAGTCTAAGCAAGTCCTATAATACCGCCAAGAAATGAGTAGTGAATGGAACTACTCATCTGAATATGAGAGCAGACAAAATTGGTCAATTACATCCAACTCCCCATAAAATAAATATTTTCCCTTTTTTATAGTGCTTTCCCTGCTTATAACCCTAAAGCTTCTGAATAACCTTATACATTCTTTCAAGCATTACTTCCCTTTCGTCCATTCTGTCTTTCTCATCATCTCCACTATCCATAGCTACCTAACACTAAAGCATCTAACACTATAGTAATAAATGCCCAAATCTGAAAAGTTCACAGGCATGTGAGATTTTTAAGTTTACAAACTATTTCTTTTTAGTGTTATATTGAAGAATGATATCAATGATGATGATAAAAATAATATAGTATGTCATAATACCTATAAAAATTCATTCTATTTTTCAAAATTTCTGGTTTTCTATAGATTCTTGCTTTTGGCTCCCTAATCTATACTAATTCTTATTTCCTAACAGCCTGTCATCTTTGTCATGTTGGCTGTATCATGCACTAAAAGCCTCTTGTATTCTCTCTCCAAACACCTACCGAAGAAGCTTGCTCATTTGCAATGACCTCACACATCAGCAATAAGGTCTGGACTCCTCACATGAGACATCAGCATTGGTATTTTCACCACTTTGTGAGCTTTTGCTACCTGTTTTGTTTACAATAATAGGAATAATTTCAAAAAATTGCAGAAAATATTAAGTAATCTTGATGAAAGGACTAAATAACATGTAGCATTTTATGTATGCAGCTACATTGAAGTCCATGAAATGAACCACATAATGAAGCCAGGTTCAACGAACATTTGAAGAAACAAGTATCTAAAATTACAGTAAAATAGAACTTGCTGGAACATCACTTTTAGGAATTAAAGAAACAGATAGACAGTCCATTTGTTCTCTGAAACCATTTTACTTTTATTAAATTATGGAAACATTTAGATGTGCAAAGCAATGCAGATGCCAAAGTATACTTTTAAAATATATTTGGCTGAATCTATCTCTCTGAGAACTTCTGATCCTAACAGAAATAGTTATATTATAAAATTATTGTTAAAAAGCAATAAAATACATCTTAATTATTAACACATAGACAAAATTGAAAAGAAAAAAGGAAAACATTACGAAGCATGAAAATACATATTATTAAATGATTACTGAATATGAGGATTAAAACTCTGGAGGCCTGAAATTTATTTCTAAGGGAAACTTTAGAAAAAGAAAAAATTACTATAGTCTGATTCTGAGGCAAGGGCATTGAACTGAATGAAACACTGAGGTCTATTCCATGGCCAACTGATTTACATGATAGCAGTAAAAAATAAATTAGTGAAAATAGGATAACAAACACATCTGGGCAGGGATTCAGCAATACATACATGTTAATGTCTGTCAGCAATATATACATGTCGATATTAGTTAGCAATACATACATGTTGATGTTGGTCTAAGTACATTTTAAAAATACAGTATTTTTCTATTAAGTTGACAGGACATGAACATTTATTCACTTGATTGATAATCATCTGTTATAAAGATATTGTTATTAACTTCAAAATACATTTAAAAGTGATTAGGCCTATGTTTTCTATGTATAGCAGATAAAAGTTTATTAGACTGTAGAGTACCACTTCATGGAAATTAAGATGAACATGTTTTAAACAAGATAATTTGCCATGAAGATATACAGAAAATATACAAATACGTCACATGATACAGAGAAACAATATTCATGATCTTCACATCTATAGGAATTCATAAAATCTTCTCTGAAGAAAAGGTGTTACACTGCAAACTTCTCATCTTGAAAGTAATCCGCATTATCGAGATATCTTTGAAGTAGACATTCATGATCTTCACATCTACAGGAATTCATAAAATCTCTGAAGAAAAAGTGTTACATTGCAAACTTCTCATCTTGAAAGTAATCCGCATCATCGAGATATCTTTGAAGTAGATCATATTTCTGTGTATACAATAAAAAAACTAGTTATTTTACTTAAAGGAATGGAGGTAAGCTAGGCCTTTTCAATCTACAAACAGGAACAGGAACAATTTCATTTCATGGTAATCATGAATAAAAATATTTTAATATAAAAAGGGACAAAAATTTAAATTTTAAATTTCTAACTCACATAAAGCATTATTATTAATTTCGTAACTTTCTTGCAAACTATGTATTTTTAATATATTTATTGTAGAAGTGTAACAACTTCAATAATTTATTCAAAAATTTGTTGAATGCATAACATATATCAAATCCTCTGCTAATGACGATCTAGGTACAAAAATATTGCTATTCCTACCCCTAATGAGAATAGAGTTCAGTAGCAATAGACCAATGACAACCAATAACAAATGCCATAAAGCAGATAGACACTGTTCTGAGTCTTCAGAAGAGGGAGCATGGTTAGTTGAGGTGACCAGAAAGAATGGCATCGAAGCTGTCCTGGGAAAAACCATTTGGTAGCAGAGGTTTGGTGGGGAGAGTTCATTAGGAGACAACAGTGACAAGACGAAGTATGGGTTTTTACTATGATCAGGTTTTTTTAGAGGAATCGAGAGAGATAAGACTGAACCAAAGAGGTTGAGGTCAGGAAATAAAAAGTATGAAACGCTAGGTTAAGGAGTTCAGCACTAGTATGACAGGCCATGGAAAGTTATTAAAGGTGTTAAGGCAGAAGATTGACATGGTCCAAGGTACATTTTTTTTAAGGTAAAACATCCATTCTAGAAGAGTTTGGCAAGTAGTCTACTGCAACAATTTAAGTAATAAGGGCCCAAATCTGAGTGACAGCAATGAAGAAGGAGAGTAAAGATAAGGTTCGAATGAGAGAGAGAGGAGTCAGAATGATTTGGAGATTTCAAGGTGATAGAGTTCCCAGTGCTTACCTCAGTTGGGAGATTAACTGACTAATGGTTTCTTAACTCTACTTATGAACTTTGATTCTTCTCCAAGTGAGGTGATGACCCTGACTTTTGTAGTAAATGGAAGGTTCCAGATAGGGGCATGGAACCTTCCACCTACCCACAAAGATCTCTGACTCGAAAAGAAGAACAGCAGAAATAACCTACGGACTACGTAGGGATTCTCTTCACCTCGTACCCAGACAGGTTCTATTAGATATAAGTAAAGTTCTCTAGGATTAGAAGCCTATACTTTAAATATTTGACTGGTTTTATGCTTTTCATATTATTGTTATATTTTTTCTTATTTATTATATTTTAGAAAGTTATAGTTTATCTGAGCTATACTAAGGAAGGAAAGCCTCTCCTTGCTTTTATTACCAATACTAGCTAACATTCATTGACCACTTACTAATTCCTAGGTCCTATACTAAATGCTTACCATGTGTTATTTATTTAATCTCCATAATCAAAGCTCTAATTATTATTATTTAGTTCCTATTTTACTGAAGAGAAAATGTAGGCTTACAGAAGTGAAGAAATTTGCTCCCAAATTCTACTGCTAGAAAATATTTAAATCCATGCTTTTAACCATTATAGTATGCTATTTCTGAGATTTACGGGGGTGGGGGGGCAGGGTGCAGCTTCAGTGTGAAAAAAAGGGGAAAAAAAGGGAAAGTGAAACTCAGAGAGAAGGCATCTCTCTACTATTATATTTTTGTTAAAAATTTGGAGTTTTGGTCTTATTATGCCAAGCCCTTACAGTGCCAGATGGACCTACTGATGAAAACTAATGGAATTATGGGAATAGAAGCATGAGGAAGAGTTCAGAACATAAAAGGAAGTTTGGTGTCATCTAAGAAGTAGCAGTTTGACCAAAAAAAGAAATGGGGGAACCTAGTGCAGCATTTACTTTTAAGCAGGGGCCCTCAATTTTTAATTTGCTAAGAATCACCTAATTTGTTAACCACTGGGTTTTAACGTCCCCAAAGGCTTCACATTTAATAGGTCTGCAGTGAAGCAAGGGACCACAGATTTTTCACCAACTTCTAGGTGATTCTGACAGGTAGTTTGGGGCCATGTTTTGAGAAGCATCAGTTTAAGGAGAAGACAAAAAATCTTTTCAAGTGAAAAAGGGATAAAGAAAGAGAACAAGTGAGAAGAGTTTTGGGAAGGGGCAGGATACCCAATCGTAATTTAAAAATTCTTATTTATGTAACAATATTTATGCAATACGTTTGAAATTTACTTAAAATACATCTGTAAAATGGAAACTTGATACTTGTATTGACATATTTTCTTCACTTTCTGGTGTTCAAGTGGTCACCACCCCACCCCAACTATATTCAACTTCCCTGGAAACCCCATCATCATATGCACTTTCATCATAACAAAAAAAATTTGTTAGAATTTTGCCAACAGCATATGATAGTATGTTCTTCCACTCAAATTTAGAATGAGACATATATTTCTATTATATTTATTACATATTTTGGTTTTATTATAATTTTATCATTTGTTCTCTTTTTAAAATATACTTTTATTGATTTCATAAAGGAAGGGGAGGGAAGGGGGGGAGAGAGAGAGAGAGAGAGAGAGAGAGAGAGAGAGAGAGAGAGAGAAACATCAATGATGAGAGAGAATCATTGATCGGCTGCCTCCTGCATGCACCGCACCGGGGATCAAGCCAGCAACCAGGCATGTGCCCTGATTGAGAATCAAACCATGACCTTCTGGTTTATAGATCAATGCTCAACCACTGAGCTACACCAGCTGGGCAACTTAATCATTTTTTTACACTCAAGTTGCTCCTAATCTTTAATGTAATTAGGTTAAAAGTAGATCTTCCTAGTTCAACTGTTAGAAGGAAAAACAAGAAGAAGAAAGTCAGTCTAGGTGGCAGGTTTTGAGGAAGAAATGCTGAGATATCCTGAGCTGATGAAAGAGCAAAGAGGGGAGGGGTGACAGGAATAAATAGTTTGTGTAAGGTAAAGGGGCTGACATAATAATTGGGAGGCAAGAGCATAAAGAGCCACAACTATATAACCACTCAAGGAGCACTGAGCCCTGGCACTGCAACTGTGGCCAGAGGAGGAGGCATCATCACTCTAAACACACACAGATACTGAGGAGCGGGCAGAGTGATGCTGAGAATGCCAGAGCACCGTGTCAATTTGGACTTTAAGCACAGCACAAAAAGCTGCACATGGGTTCATGTTGGCTATGAACTTCTTTAGTTTCCAGGAGAAATCTTTGGAGATAGTCTATGGACAAATATTTTTAAAATTGAAGGGAATCTCAAAAAGAAAATGAGCCTCTTTGATATTTTATGTGAAAAAAAGTGCACATTGTTCTAAATGTGTATGATTTTGAAATTCCATCCATGCCCAACACTGAGTATTATTCTTTAAGCAGAATATAACACTTAGCTTTCTTTTTCTAAGAATATTTTTTCTTATTCTAGGTCCCTTCTGTTGTTACAAACCCTGTTAAGCTTTCTCCAAGGTATTTAATTTTAAAATAGTTTTAGTTTTTTTCTGCAAAAATTTTATTGTTCTTCCCAAATATATAATTATATAGTATATATGATACAGGCACAGTGATTTTTTTTTGACGCCTAGTACACAATTCTTTAAAAATGTGCTGTCCCAATAGATCTTTCAACTCCACTGAAGGGCTGGCAACACTTAACTGCATCAATAAAAGCACTTAAGACTTTAATGTCATCTAGGAAAATGAAGACAGGACTTACTGGATAAAAGGTGGTTCCTCCCTACAGCAAACTGAAAAAGAACAGAAGACAGGGAGGAAAGCAATGGGAGTGAGAGAAGCAGAAGCAACGTAAAAGATAAAAAGCTGGAAAGAGTCGAATGAGAGAAGCAAGACTTAAGTGTCAAGATGTGGGGAGCTGGCAAAGAGATTCCCTGGGCAGTGGTTTGTAGTAGGAGGATATGTCAAAAGGGAAACCCATCTTGATGTCATTCTCCAGACCTGGAGACTGCGGAGCATCACACGTCCTAAGAAGTTCCTGTTTTCTTGTTCTCTTTTTCCTTTTGCTCATAAGTTTGTTCTCTGAGCTCTCTTCTTTTTCCTTTTCCTCTTTCACAAATTCCCCTACGAGAGAAATAACTCCGGCAATGGATCTCAAGTCAGGCCTTTTTTTTTTTTAAAGATTAAATATACTGTTGATCTGATCTGCCTGAAAATCTCCTATGTGTTCTCTCTTCCACATTCATGTGACTAGACCTGTCTTAAAGATTTCAATCCTATGAGCATCCTTTGCGTGTACCATAAACAAGTCTAGAAGCTCTGGGAGCAGACCAGAGCTTAGAGCTGCCAGCAGACCTCCAGGAATCCAGTGCACTCTTCAGAACCTCCACTGGATCCCTGGTGCCAAATTTCGTGATCAACAGGATGTGGGGTGAACAAAATCAGTGCCCTGGCCTAAAAGCTCTGCATTCCCCTCAATCTTCAGGGGCAGTGCTCACTGCTAAGTCCCATGTCCTCAAGAAGAGGATGTGGGCGGCAGTAGACCTGGCAGCCAGGATCCTTTCCTCACATTCGCACCAGGGGCTTCTTCACTCTCAGGTCACAAGAACTTTTCTAAAGAATAGGAAGCAGACAAGCAGAGGTGAGTCCTGTACTGTGGCAAAGAAAACAAGGGGACTTTATATATATATGTATATACATACATACGCACGGCAGCAATGGCACATCTTTAAAAGTGAAAGGACAGGAAGCCTCCATTGAGGGATAGTGTTATTGCTGATTAAAAGTTACCTGACGAGCTGAATGACTGCCTTAGAACATTACCTATTCAGGGTAGGACAATGGTAAGCATGATAGAAATGGGTGAAAAAAGAGAAAATGCAAACACAGGGAGAGAAGGAGAGATTCCCTTTTAAATTTCGCTGCCTTCTAATCATTGCAATCCCTTTGCTGCTCATAATTAGTCTAGAATCTACTGAATGGGAGGATTATTTTATATCCACCTTACCTCCTTAATCCAGCCATTTTCTTCTGACTGATTGAGAATTCTTTCCACTGTTTCATTAACGTCTTCATCCTCACGTTTTTCTGTATTTACTATGGAGCAACATTCTTGATACAGCTTGAATTTAAAATGTTTCAGATTGTGATAAACTCTGGTACGGTTAGCACAAATTCTGCCAATAAAATATTCCTAAATCAAGAAATAAACATAATTTGACACACGATGTGAATAATATAGCAATGAATATACACTTTCTGCTTTTCAGATTTTAATAGTAGAATCTAATGCATTATTCATTTTTTAAATGTTTATACAATGATTCTTTTACCTTCACTTATTTATATAACCCAGTTAACAAAAACTGCGCACTTGCTATGTTCCAAGTATTGGGCTGAGCACTGGAGATTCATAAGTGAAAGATGCCCTACCTGTATTAGGAGAGCTTATAGGAGAGCTTGGGAGTAAAACAAATGATTACAAAACAATTTATCAAATACTAAGCACAAGATTCTATCAAGATACAAAGGCAGGACAATTAACTCAATCTAGAGGGGAGAAGGGTCCTCAAGTAGGTGAAGCTTAAACTAAGTCGTTAAAAAAAAAGCATTTGGGAAGGAGGAGAAAAACGGCTAGTAAGATAGATGATAGGAACACCTATCAAGAAAAGCATGCAGGCTGCTGTACGTACACAGTTACTGCGTTTAGAATGCCTGGATTACAATAATTATCTAGTTTATAAGCAACATGTGAAATTAAAACAAACTCTCATACCAGTACTAAGTACTGGCAGTTTTTTACTTAACACTTTCTTCTAAAAAATTTTGTAGAGTAAAAAATAACTGTTTAGTCATATCTATGTCTTTAATTAATTAGTCTGAACTGTTTATATTAATATTAGAGGCCCGATGCACAAAATTTGTGCAAGAGTAGGCCTTCCTTTCCCCAGCTGCTGGCACCAGCTTCCCTCTGGCACCGGGGACCCGGGCTTCCCTTGCATCCCTGGCTTTGTCCAGAAGGTCGTCTGGAAGGACGTGTGGTCTAATTAGCATATTATGCTTGTATTATTATAGATTTTATTGTTAGCAAACTGCAAAGATTTTAATATTTATGTTTAATGGGCTTCTAGGATTTTATAATTAATAATACTCTTCTTGTGAAATCAATCAACAGAAACATTTCCCTTTCAGAATATTCTGAATATACACTTTGTTATCCACACCTATAGCTAAAATGAGGAAAGTGTCACTGCACTGGGCTAATTAAATATAACTGTACCCACATTATTTCACTCACTGTAGGACATGAAACAGAAAGGGCTCCAGGCATTCTAACATGATTAACCTTATTTTCATGGAGTAACCTTGCTAACTTATGTATTTAACTCTGTGCATAAATTCACTAAAGGGTTATACTTTCAAGGGTTCAGTACAGTGATATAGTAACAATAATGATCTATGTAACTTGTATTCTATTTGACAAAGCATTGCACCCTTTTTCTGAAGCCACATTGCAAGGGATCACAGAGGTGATGAGTCCAGTAAATAATCTGAGAGTATAGTGGCAAAAATAATTAAAAGTTAAATATGATAATTGGCAACTGTCAGGTTTGATGCATTACCCTGTGAAGATGGTATTTGGGACAGCTTACAAGCTTTTCTAATGTTCAGATTTCTGTTCATATTCTGTGTAAACCTTTTTGTTTTTCAGATCATTAGAAATTCCGTAATCAGGTGTCGTACATTTGTTTGCTTACTCTAAGTATCTTTCCCATTTCAACATTATCATTAAATCAGTCCCATCAATTATAAAAATTTACTTGACAATACCTCTCATTTTGAGTAAAAAAATACCACCATAGTTGCAGTGGCCACTAGGGGTACCCTGTGTCTCTCCATTTCTATCATCAAAGTAGACTGTGTTGGGGAAGCCTCTCATTGATGTTTGGGATAAAATACATTAGGATAATAATGTGATTTTCATTTCCACCACACTGTATTCTGCAGAGGAACTTATTTGTACAGAATTTTTAAGTTTGGACAAGAGAGAAGGAAAGGTGTTTAAAAATCCTTATTTAATTTTTTCCCCCTGTATGTTAACAAAAGTGTCCATTGAAAACATTACACATTAGAGTTTACTTCTTCCTATTTCTAATTCCTATTTTCCTAACATCTACTTACACTTATGTCGGTCAATAAGCCCAAAATTACCTTTAGAATATTCCTACTCTATTTTTTTTCTCTAAAATGTGATCACATTTTATAAGGAAGAGCTAAGCCACTGCTAGTAAGGCTTCACAGAAAACAGTAAGTAATAGCTGTAGTACTTAATCTTAGTGCACTTTCACCTTGTTATACTGTATGAAGTAATATATACAGTACAACGCAATGTCCACTGTAGAATCCCATTTATATAAAGTATAAAACTGTAAGGCGCGGCTATAGGGTTAAGCCTCGGACTGACCTGTTGGCAAAGTCACAAACAAGTCCCAGCTTAGAGGGCACAGTCCTCTTAGCATAATTAGGCTTGAGCTTATGAGGCTCCCTAGATCTTATCTTAATGGGCTGAGGGAGATGCAACAAGTGCTGCCAAAACAAGTGAAACACACAAGAACATTGTAACTATGGTGACCACTACCTTGCTTACCTCTGGCTATAAAATAAAGGCTCAGCTTGCCTCTGGATCTCTCTCTGTGACCTCAGCCAGGCACAGGAAGATCCACCTAGACCCAGCTTATTCTCTTTGTCTGTCATTTCTCCATCCTTCACCGCCCTCACTCAGGCTTGTGAACACTTGGCTGAGCTGGCTTGGCATATAAAACAAGTAAAACTAATCTATGTTGTTAGAATAATGTCCTTAAATGTCCAGAAATGTATTCAGACACTACTTTTAATTATCTAACTGCGTTTCTGGACATTAAGGACAGAATTCCAAGATAGACAGTATTAAAACCTACCAGAGACAGAGAAATAAGTACTGTTGTGACTGTTGTCAGAGCAGATAGGCAAAATGACATAAATGATTATATGCAGGCTAGCCTAGTCTATAAACTGATAAATCTGAGGAAAACTGAGTCTAGGGCAGTGATGGCGAACCTTTCAAGCTCGGCGTGTTGTCAGCATTTTGAAAAACCCTAACTTAACTCTGGTGCCGTGTCACATATAGGAATTTTTTGATATTTGCAACCATAGTAAAACAAAGACATATTTTTGATATTTATTTTATATATTTAAATGCCATTTAACAAAGAAAAATCAACCAAAAAAATGAGTTTGCGTGTCACCTCTGACACGCGTGTCATAGGTTCGCCATCACTGCTCTAGGCTCTATTTACATAGGAGGAGCCAGCTCCTTGTGGAAGTACGGAGGAGAAAGCAAAAAGATGCTCAGGAAGAGGACGGATGGAAAGGAGTTTGCTTTCTGATACTAGGTCTCTGGCAACAGTTAGTGCAATAGGCTGAGTCAAGGGACTCTACTTCCTCTTGGCCTTTTTTGTATGGATACATTATTCATTGCTTTTTGTCATAATTACTGCCTCTCCCCATCAGATCTTAAGCACCTTCAGGAATCTGGACAGACTCTGGGCAAAATTGAAAATTAATTGTTGACAGTTCTCCCAACTGCCTTTCAGATTTTACATCTCTCTTTCCTGCAGGTGAGTTCCTTCTCATCTATGCCCTCTGACTTCACCACCATCTGGTGGTCCAAGGCCTCTCATCTCAGTATCGGACCCAAGACTGCTATAACTAACATTGCTCCTCCCATTAAGTCTACTTTCCATGTAAGCATTCTTTCTTTCAAAGAAGCCAATCTTAGCTAAAAGGAAAAGTTTTATCATTAAACAAATTCACTAAGATTATTCTTTTAAAGCATTATTTGCACCTTAAAAGAGAATTCCAGCTAACCCCAAGAAGTCTCAATTTTATGTAGCGATAAGCAGAAACACAACATGGAGAATTCCTTTTCAAAATAACCCGAGGGTGGGTATGGGGATGATCACAGTCTCTTTAATACCTTTGATCAAAAACAGGTTTGTTTTTCCTCCTTTCCTTTTTTCCTCTTTCCCTTTCCTTTCCATACATGAATTGACATTGTAGTTCAGTAGAATTGTAATAAGTGAGTCTTAGTCTTAAGTAAAAAAAATGACTGAAAAAAATGTAATATTAAAGAATTTCAACCACACTAGCTTAATATACACAATAACTAGTTTAATGTTTGCACATAGCATACATACAAACATACACACATTTTTACATAGATGCAAGGTAGTATATACATTGCTTATTATTTTGCTTTAACCTAGCATTATTTCATAACCTTCAAAATATTATTTTGTTCTATCACAAAATAATGGTGTACTTAGCTTATTAAATCACTACTCTAATATTTTATTGGGATTATTTCCCATTCTTAATTATAAATAATCTTCAATGAACTTCATGATTATGTTATTTGCTTTTACTGAATTAATTTGCCAAGAATAAACTTACAGGCACCAAATATGTATAACTCTTTAACTCTGGCTAGATATTGTTATCTAGTATCTAAAAAGATATAGCACATCCTTTCTTTGTCTAGGAATCTTACTTCCCATGAAATTGCTAGTTTCAATGCAGCCTTGAGAGAACTGCATTTTGTCATTTGACTTAGAAGTACTCTGCTACTGGAGAGCTACTGACTGGCATCTTTAGGTAGTTTTAATTGTATGCATTTAAATAGAGAATAATCATTTTCCAATATATTTAACTTTTATATTTTTCCATTGTGTGACTGGTGTATTAATGTTCTTTGCTTTTATTTCATGAACTCTCTTATTGTTTAGGTATTTGAATCAACTATTTTATAGAGTCCTTATTCCTTCACAGGCTATCAGAACTCCAGAAATGGTTTTCTAATTCATACCCCCTTCAAGATTAGCTGTAGACAGCAAAGACAGGGACTGTATAGCAATAGTTTTATCTATACAACAGAAAATGAACCTTAAAGTATTAAATCACTTTTATTAAGAGTCTAGATGTCTTATCTCATAAAGTCATAATCAGTTTTAAAGGATGGGGAAATTTACATATGACTATGTTAAGAAATGTGTTTTTATAGTTACTTGCGAAATAAAACACTAAAGATGGAATTCTGAATTCATTATCCTCAATACACACTTTCTAAGTGATTCTTGCCACTCAGATTGTTCGGAGGGATCTGGTCAATTATTGCCCAGTAATACTGAGGAATCATATTACCCAACCTAGCAGAATTCAGATAAATAGTATCTTTGTATCTTAATAACTGACTGGCAGTATTTAGAGTCGATTTTGAATCTCTAGCCCCCAAAACACACATACACCCCTCACGGATACACAGACTCACCAGAGGAAGCTCTCAATATCAATAGTTTTGCATTTATAAATGCAACACTTTTACATAGATTTTAAAAAGAAACAAAACTAGTCTACATCTACACGTTTTCTCTCTTTCCATTGTCCTATTTTGCTATCATTTATCAAATACTTTTCTTCAAATATTTCAAATGTTTTCTTCAGTTTTGTCTATTCCACCAGAATTAACAGCACCTTAAGTATGTGGTAATTGCTCTAGCGTGACACACTTCTGATATAGCCTAGGTGGGGGCATGGTTTTTTCCAACTCTCATATTAGGATGAGCAGGCATCTTCAATTACTGTTTGCTTGTGGGCTGTCAATTTGGTAGATCATAAAATTTTCCACTTGGGTCAAATTCTCCTTTGGACCCCAAAGGGGACATCTGCTTCTCCTGCCCCAGTTACCAACCTTTCATCCTCATCCTCCCACTCCCCCTCACTATTTGGGTGAAGTGTACTTACTGTACCTAGAGAATATGCATGGATTTTAGTATTTTACTGAATTGAAGTGAATCTGCTTATAAGACGTATTTTTCAAATTCAAAACTTGTATCCTTTCCCCTTTACCTAGTGCTTTCTCCATTTGTAAAAATAACTTAAGGTTATTTGTGCAAGCTTATGTATTTAAAATTCCCAAATACTGAAAACTGAAATGAGAGCGGGGAAAATACCTGCTTGTCCCATGGCATGAAATCATCAGTTTTCATAGTCCTGGGGTTGTACTGCTTCCCTGATAATCTCACTAAATATGCACAGTGGCGATGCAACCCGCAAGCCTGGCAGGAACAGTCTTTAGCAGTCTTTGGACAGATGCTCACATTAGAATAACTTCCTACCCGCTCCTGAAAACAAAAGATGTAATTAAGCCTTAAAGGATTAGAATGAGGGCAACAAAAACAACATAAAAAGAACGTAACCAGATTAAACTAATTTTAGGAATCATAACAGGATGAGATGTAAGAGCAAAACACTGGTATTTCTAACTTTAATACTGAGCACACAGTAAGTGTGTGACAAGGGATTTTTTACAATAGAAAAATAAATTTAAAATTAGAAATATTAAATGGAAAGAAACCAGACTAGAAAATAAAGCAGTTATATCCCTCACACTTATGAGTTACTAAGTTGTGATTTTCACAAGTTTTATTTCTTTTCCTTCCTCTCATCTCTAGTTAATGTTAATGAGGTATTCATTAGTTAAAGATAGGAAATAATGAGCAGCAAAAATTCACAATATAATAAAAGGTTTAGGTTAGTCAACAACTGAAAAAAAACAGGATCACATTTAGTCTCCATTGTGTGAATTATATATTTTCCACAAAATATTCCAGAAATATTTTAATCCTCCTTTGGTTGCTTACTAAAGTACTGGAAAATAAACAACTTGGAGCTAGGATTGCTAGATGGTCAGTGTTGATGTGGACAGTGGAATAGCTGAGTTAGCAGTAAGTAAACAAGTAGAAAATGTTTGGCATTCATAAATAAGCTTTATTAAGCTGTGAAATTACTTGTGCTTGAGTATTCTTGCTTGTGCTCTAGGCCCGCTAGATATTACTGTTCTAATTAGTAGTATAGATTAGGTTTTGCCACAATATTTGAACTGTACACAAGGAGCATATTAGCAGGGTTACTAAGCCACTTTCACATTCTCTATTAATTAAGCATCCAACAGACGAATAGTTTTCTTTTTCCATTGGATGATTCACAACAACACGGCCTTTTGTCTACCTTCACTATTTCTCATATTTCATGACACTTCATGACACATGTCCCTCACAGGCTGACATGCAGAATGAATAGGTGACTAAGCACCTTCCCTCCCTGCTTCTGTGTTAGTCAGGAAGCACATGCTGAGCAGAAAGCTCTATCAGCTTAGTTCCCTGAGAGAGGACGACAAGCAGAGCACTCCTGTGGACTCACACTGGACAACCAAGGTAAGTGGAAAATAAACTCTTGGGTTACGCAATTGAGATTTTGTTGTGGGTTTATTTTCTTTGTCATGTTATTTGATTTTTATAGAATAACCTAGCTTATCCTGACCAAGATCATACAGAATCATCTGTCTCTACATTTTTAAGGCACTCTTTTTTGTATCTTATATTATTTCAAACACTGGGTTACCCAAATGGAGCATAACCTACCATATGGGGTCAAGCATAATACAGCACAGGGGTATGGGCTTTGGAGTCAGAGAAACCCTGGAAACATGAGGTTTCTAGGTTTACATATTTATTGGTTTGGCTCATTATTCAATGTATAACCTTATGTTACTCAATTTTTCTGAGTCAGTTTCCTCATCTCTAACGGAAGAAATAATAGTGCCTTCCTCAGGGGGTTAACTTTGAAGATAGAATAAGAAACTTTACTTTGCATGTAAATTATTTGGCAAAATTAAAGGAACAAATAGTCATGCTGTTTTTCTTTCTATTAAAAAATAAATATTTACATCATGTTCTAAGAGTTGTACTACCTGCTTTACCTTCCAGTAAGTAAATATTTCCCTATAAAGTAGGTAAATATTTTCTGGATCTGAGAAAGAAACTGGAGTTTAGAGAGGTTAAAAATACTGAAAGTCAAAAAGATACCCTAAACTCAATTAAAGTCTTCTTCCTATAACTGTCTTTTAACTGAAACCATCTGTGTCTAATTTATCATCAGGTAATTTAAGGCTGAACAGGCCTTGAGAGAAGCCAAATCTCCTGACATAAATGAGGTCGAGTAGCTAATGATTTCAGTGCTAGAAAGATGTTAGGGAACTTGAACCTCACTTATCTTGCCATTTTCCTCTTGCTAACAATTATTAGAGATAGAATGTTAGAAGTAGAGAGAGAAAAGAAACCTTAAAATTCATTAGTGCACTCTCTACTATTAGAGATCATAAAGAAATCTAGAGGATAACAAGGAATCCAATAAATCTTATAAATTAAAAAGATGCTTTACTCAAATTGGTAGAATTACAAAATTTTGAGGTGGAGGATGTTAAAGACAACCTAGGCTGTAATCCCCAAATTGCATTATGGAAACCAATTATCCTAGGAGGTATAAGTACTCCACAATAAGGAGTCTCAGAGTAAAACACAATATGGAAAGTTTTACATACTACATGGCTCTCTTGAGGATTTACAGTATAAATTATCACATTAATGTCATTGAAAAGTCCTCCAGTTAAGTTAAACCCACTGTTTCTTAAACTTTTTAAACAATTTCTTTTCTGAAACAACAATTAACATTCTATGAGACAAACTCCTTATTTATTTATCTATTTATTTATTTATTTAAATCCTCACCCAAGGACATGTTCAAGATTTTTGGAGGGCCCTAGACAGTTTGCTCAGTGGATAGAGCACCGGCCTGTGGACCGAAGGATCCCGGATTTGATTCCAGTCAAGGGCACGTACCTTGGTTGCAAGCTCCTCCCTGGCCCTGGCCCTGGTAGGGGCTTGTGCAGGAGGCAACCAATCAATGTGTCTCTCTCACATTGATGTTTCTCTCTGTCTTTCCCTCTCTCTTCCACTCTCTCTTAATCTTAATGGAAAAATATCCTCGAGTGAGGATTTTTTAAAAAAGGTTGTTTTTTTTTTGGGGGGGGGACAGGGAGGGAAAGGGAGAGAGAAAGAGAGAGAGAGAGAGAGAGAGAGAGAGAGGAGAGAAACATGGATGTTCGAGAGACATCAATCAGCTGCCTCTGGTACATGCCCCGACAGAGAACCAAACCCGCAACCCCGCATGTGCCCTGATGGGTAATCGAACCCACGACTTTTTGTTGTAAGAGATGACACTACAACCAACTGAGCCACATTGGCCAGGATGAAAACCTCCTCTTTTTAATACATGGGATAAGCACTAAAGATGTTCTAAAGTTATTCATCATTTAGAGCCACTTAATTATTGAATAGATAAGTTAAGTGAATAATTAAAATAATAATAGCCTTTAGAAGTGGTCAGAAACAAGCAGCTGATTATTTAAGAAAGAAAAATGCTAATAACTGAGAAGACTGCTCAGCCCAACAGAACACTGAAATCTTGAGAGGTCTCCCACTCTCCCCCACCCTCCAGAGATTCAAAAACAAACCTGTGTACCTTATACTGCTCTTTCCAACGACTCCTAGAGAATAAGTTCTCCAGACGAGGCTGAACAACGCGGTTGTCCAAATTATCAAGAGATGTCAGCATTTCTCGTACATATGATTCCTGCCTGGTGCGATCTGTTCAGGGGAATAACCACAAAAACAACAAAACAACAACAACAATCACTTTGCCCCTGTGAAATATTTAAATAACTGAATACTTAAGGATTTCTTTCCATAGCTCTAGGTTAGTTGGTTAGAAGCATTTTAAATTAAAATAAAATGTTAATGATGTGAAAAACATCATTCCATCTGAGCATTAGGGAAAGGAAAGAACCACCCAGGCCTTCTAATTGTTCCTTGAACACATCAAACGGAGTCTTTCCTAAGGGTTTTTAACTGCTGTGCTCTCTGCTGTGTCCTCCCTCACTGCAGCTTTTTGTTCAAAAGTCAACCTCTTGAGACATCTTCTTTGACCAATCTAACTTAGACTTTCTTTTTCTTTATCACTCTCGTATCTTTATCCTTTTCCCTCCAAGAACAAATATTATGTTATATATTTGTTTACTCATTGTCTGTCTCTTCCATTAGACTTTACGCAACATGAAGGCAGGAAGCTCATGTCATAGTCACTGCCATATCTCCAGCTCTCAAATAACGCCTGGCCCTTAGTCGGCTCTCAACAAATACTTGTTCAACAAGCTATGAATGAAACCTTATTTTGGCATGCAGATAGATAATTCAACAGAACATATTTATAGTCTTTATATAGTGTGCTAGATGCAAGAGATAAGTATATAAACATAAGGTATGCCTCTTCTCATGGTATTGAAAGGGAGAAAGGCAAAATAAATTTTCAATACAAGTATGAAAAGTACACACACATCAGTACCACCATACTCAGTATAATGACAGCACAACTGAGGGAGTGACAAGTACTATTTGAGTAGGTCATAGATAGCTTTAATAGTGAAAATGATTTCATACCCACCTGGACAATCTAGGGTAGAAAGGGATTATATTCTAGGGAGGATCAGCATGAGCAAAGGCACAGAAGCTTAAATCAGCATCACTTTTGGTGAAATTCAAGGAGCCTACAGAGGCTGGGACAACACATGAGTGTTGAACTACTCTGCTATTTTAAGAGTACATATCCTATATCTTCAAATTCACAGTGAATGCTCTAAGATCAGGGAGCTGTCACATTGTTTCTTTTGTCCTGTCCACATTTCAAATAATAAACAAGTTTTTGAATAGATTTTTGTACAGTTGATTTTAGAGGGAACAATAACTGGAGGGACCTACGGATGGGTCTCCTGTGTTTTTTTATACAATATATATGGTTGTTTAAAAATTAGAAAAAAAAATTGTTGCATTCATATTATTAGCTTACCATATAATGTTCCCAGGAATGATTCATCTAAAGCATTGATCAGGAGAGCCTTCACAACTCTTTCAAAGTGTGTGTAGGGATCACTAAAAGAAACTGAAATTAATTTAATATCAGAATCTAGTATACAAAACAATTCCTGAATATAATAGGTTCATTTATCTAAATCTAGGAAATGAATACTATAAATAGAAGAAATTGCTAATTATTCTAATTTTATAAATTAGTTGCCTCAGTGACTTCTCTGGTCATTCAACAAATCCCCATTTTCCAGATTTACTGGCATCTAATCCAAAGTTTCTATTGTTATTTCAAATAAATCTTCACTTTCCAAACTTATTTAGGGAAAATGAAGAGATATGCTGTAAAAACAATCAAGATCGTCCCCTGTTTACCTAAGTTTAATTATCAATTTTACAATTAGAGAGAGCAAGAGAAAAAACATCTATAGGTGGATTGTTCAATATGTACACCAAACTTCTTTTTCCTTTTCTTCAAAACATGTTACATGCAAAATTATCTGTGAAATTGCTACTCTCGCCAGAATCCCAGTGGCCATAAAAATTTCATTTCCCTTTCTGCTGCCCCTGATTTAGGATTTTCCACATCGATTTAGAAAACTATGTCTACTCTTTCTTATATCAAATATATAAGCCTAATTTCCCACTAACCCAATCTGGTCCATAATATCATTTATTTGACGAGACAGGCAATAATAAGAGAGATGGTCCCCACTATTTCCCATTGCTCTTGGATCAAGGTTTACTATGGCTGTGGACATGTTCTCTATAAAACACGACCCATTCCATGACCCAAACTGTCAACTCTGAGCATCGGTGAAGAGATATTAAAAGCAGCCGGAGTATTTCAGGAAAAATGGAAGATGCTTGGTAAGGGATGAAAGAAAAATAAGACCTATTATTAGCATCCATGGGTGAATTTGAACTTTGCTTTCAGTTGAAATAAAGCAAAGATGGGACTTAACATGGAGAAACTTTTAACCTATATGTTAGTTACTGAAAGATTTGTAACTAGCTCCTTTTTTAGAATTTAGGGGAAATTTTTAGTACACATTCTTGTTTAAAGGAAACGTCTTATTGAAGTACTAAAGTGAACAAAATAAAGCAGTAATAAAACTAAATGACAATAGCAGATTTAGAGGGCCTATGACTAATTGGAAAACATAAAAGAATTGATCATAGCAATTTATTAATATTTTAAAAAATCATTAGAACATAATTGGAAAATGAACTAATACTTCAAAAGAATTCAACTTTGATTTGACTATCAATATCAAGTACTAACAGATAATTTAATTTGTAAGTGTTAAAATGCACTTAAACTTTGTCTGGTACTTCTCAAATTATATTAAGAAAAAACTTCTGAAAATATTGATACGTTGAGCAAAAAAATCAAATCCATCCCCTATGCATCTAAATTTAACCAAAGGACTTTATATGCTAGCATATAGGCGTAACCAATGGACACAGACAACAGCGGCGTGAGGGCATGAGTGGGGGAGATGGGGGGGTAATGTGGGGATAAGGACACATGTAATAACTTAATCAATAAAAAATAAAAAAAATAAATTTAACTATCAAATAAATTGAAATATAATTTTTTTACCTCTGTATTTTTATGTCTTGAATGTGCTAATGCCCAAGATTAGTCACTTGCTATAGAGCTTGGGAATGGCTACTCTATCTCAAAGACCCTGACAGTGTCTCTTGAGGATTAGGAATAAAAGGACAGAGGATCAGAATCACCTGGACTTTTTTCTAATCACAGAATAACCTCCTACCAATGTGGATCAGAATCTCCTTCGAAAAGTCAAGAAGAAGGCCTTGACTTCATTGTGCTTGAGTGGATGGGTAGGTGGTGGTAGAATTATGCTCCTGGCCTCTCAAATTTAAAACAATGTACTGAGTAAGTATATGCCAGGCCCGTTTTATGCACTTATGTGTATTGCTTTATTTCTCACAACAAGCCTACTATGTAGTATCATGACTCTCAGTTTATTTTTATTCATTTATTTTTTGAGGGAGGGGGGAGAGAGAGAGCGAGAGAGAGAGAGAGAGAGAGAGATGAGAGAGACACAATGATTGGTTGCCTCCTCACTTAGCTTATTGTCAAGTCCATCATTCTGACTCTGAATCGTGGGTCCTTGCTGGGCTCTGCTAACAGCTTCCATCAGTTTAATGTCATATAGTTTAGACCAGTGATGGCGAGCCTATGACACGCGTGTCAGAGGTGACACGTGAACTCATTTTTTTGGTTGATTTTTCTTTGTTAAATGGCATTTAAATATATAAAATAAATATCAAAAATATAAGTCTTTGTTTTACTATGGTTGCAAATATCAAAAAATTTCTATATGTGACACGGCACCAGAGTTAAGTTAGGGTTTTTCAAAATGCTGACACGCCGAGCTCAAAAGGTTCGCCATCACTGGCCTACGCTCTAACCATGGAACACAGCAGCCAGGGCATGACCCTCCATTTATTTTTGGTTGAGGAAACAGATAGAGAGAAGGATGCAAAACTTCCCTAAAATCACACAGCTAGCGTTAAAACCAAGGTTGGGACCCAGGCACTCTGACTCCAGATTTCATTCTGTTATCCTTGGGAGATGTAGTTCTTCATGGTAGTGAGATTTGTCTTGAATACTACTATATTATTATACCTCAGAACATGAAATTTTAGACTTGGATGTGAAATTGGAGAAAATTAAATTCAAAGATCTCATCTTAAAATTAAGAAAAATGACACAATGATGACATAACTTATCCAAGGTCACACAACTAGATAGAGGCAGAATCGGAACTAGAGCTCAGACCTCCTCTAGAACTTTATTCAGTGCTATAACTCCTCCCTAGGTGGGCTTCTGTGGGAGAGCCTAGGAATATTGCTTACAACTTTTCTCCATGATTATAAAAAAAAAATTGCAAAAGTACACAGGAGAAAACCAACAATATTTGGGTTTACACAGAGGTTGATTTTTTCAAAGCAGTTAATCAGTTTCCCCACACCCAATCATTGGATAGTCTAGTCATTCTGTTGATTTTCCATGCACCCTTTATCATATGTTAATTCCATGTATTTGCTACGATTTTGTGTTAGTACTATCTTCCTACTGATCTGTCATTCTCATGTCAGGACTACACTGCTCTACTTATTGTAATTTTGTGATAATTTTTTATATCTGTGTTGATTTTCCATGCACCCTTTATCATATGTTAATTCCGTGTATTTGCTACGATTTTCTGTTAGCACCATCTTCCTACTGATCTGGTTGTCATTCTCATGTCAGGACTACATTGTTCTACTTATTGTAACTTTGTGATAACTTTTTATATCTGGGGGCAAGCCTTTTGATTTTCTCTGTTTTCAAATTTTATTTATTCTCCTATAGTATCTGTTCTTACAAATGAACTTTAGGATTGTTTTGTTCTTCAAACAATTTCAGAAGAATAACTTCTCATAGAGAAACATGCTGTGTCTCTATGCTTCATGTTTTCTTTTCTATTTCACAATAAAGTTTATTCTTGTACATAGCAAGCTATGTTTTTCTTATGATTATGCCTAGGAACTTAATTGTGTTTGCTAGAGTAAGTGGACTGCTCCTTCACTATACTGTTTAAATAATTATTGATGGTGTACAGTGAGTGTTTTTCTGAGACCTTTTATTAATTCCAAAACAGTAAGATTCTCTTAGATACTTGTGGAAAAGGAGCTCCTGGGACATTACAGAGCTAGAGGAAGAGATATTGTTTGGGAATTCCTGGGCACCAACTCTGCTTTATCCCCCTGCCCTGAGAAGGATGTGGTCTTGCTGTTTATTTTCAGAAACAAGAGAATGCTTATAAACATTATTTTAGGTAGATTTATCAGTGTACTTTCTTCTGCAATGTAGGTGTAAGCCCAGTGTAAAAGGGCAGAGGCAAAATAAGCTTCTTTCTCTAGTCTACCAGGTTCCACCTCAACTCCACATAGAGAAAAGAGAACATGAGAAAACTGTGGAAATATATGCTGCACCTATTTCTGCTCGCAATGAATTTATATTCTTCCTCTTAACTTCTGTATCCTTGATTAAATCAGAAACTTAGTTTATATAAATATATATACATCTAATCATATTATGTTCAAGCAATGTCTTTTCCTTATCAATAGAATATTTGTTTTACTTTCGTGTCTTGTTACACTGTTCAAAACACTAGGATAAAGTTCGTAAAAATATTTTTGTTTCGTTCTTTATTACAGAGACTATCCCTAGTGCTTTACTGTAAGTATGTTGACTGTTGGTTTAAAATATTCTTTGTTATGTAAAGGACATATGCTCATATGGACATTGAATTTTATCATATGCCTTTTTAGAATCTATTGAAATTATGGTTTAATTTTTCTCTTTTGACATTAATGTTATATTGATATGGCACCTAATGTTAATTTTTATAGTTCTAAAGAAACGGTTAGATAACTTTTTCTTTATTCTTGTAATTAGGAAAGTATTTCCTTCGCATGTCTATTTGCAAATCTTTTTCATCAACTTATTGGGATGTGTGCCTCTTTAATCTGCATAAAGTGTTTGACAACTCAGTATTTTCTTCTATCATACCTTTAAATTCCCATCTCCATATGTAAAGTCCAACCAAAAATACTACGTTTCTTATTCAAATATTCTTTTACGTCTCTCATTAAAGTTATGTAATTTTCTTTCTTTAGATTTGTCCTATATTTCACTCCCAGGAATTTGTGAAATAGGGTCTTCATTTAGATTCCTTTAAGTATTATCCTTTCCCTCAGAACTTTTTTTCTTCTCTACACTAGAACTTCTTAGGTTTAACCTATATGTCATTGATGAGAGTTTCTATACTGTTAATTCTGCTCCTTACCACTTTCTATGTAGATTTTATTTCTGACTTGATATTTTTAATTTACTAGCAATTTATCCTCATCTTAGCTAACTCCCTTTCATCTCAAATTGTTCTCTCCTCATAATTTCCTATTTCTTTTCCATAGACTGCAAAGCAAATGTTTTATATAATATTCTTCTGTTTCCTTTAATGACACGTTTTTCACAGGCATTTTTTTCCCTCTTGAGTCTTTAGGGCAATGTTTCCTATGCCTTTTGCGAAAATAGTTCACTGGTACTTTTTACTATCCTAGAGCAAGAGGGACAGTTCCAGGATTTAACCTTCAACATAAATGGCTGTGAGATTGTTCTCAGGCACTCTGTGCTGTGTTGATACAATGATTCTCTTTAAGTGTCAGGTGGAAAAGTTAATGTTCACTCTTAGTCCAATTTCCAGTCTTCTAGCAAGCATTTATCTAGCAAGGCACTAGAGATGTGCTTTTATATCTACTACTTGGTTCTCTGTCACTCTGAGCATATGATAGAGTACTGGGAAAATCATCCTCAGTACCCACAAATCTGAAGATTGTTCCGGTACTGCTGTACATAATAGTTTTAGTGAATGAACACTAGATAGATTTGGAATACAATGGACCACTGCTAGTCTACCCCTCTACACTCTATCGTATCTTATCTGGAAGTCTCAGTCTCAGAATAAATATAGAGAAATACAGGAATTGGTGAGAAGGGAAAATGACTATGATTTTCTTCCAGTGCTACAACCATGTAGCAGGAGGGGAAACTATTCTATTCTGAGGTGTTACTAATGTAACCACCATCACAACTGAGAAAACAATAGTTCTACATTCACCCCCCAAATTCACTGATGCTACCTCTCAATCATTTAGTTTTGGACATATTGAGTCTGAGGTGTCTTAAAGACACCCTGATGAAAATGTTTAATAAAGTGATGAAAATTTGGGCCATAGGCTTTGGAAAAAACTGCACTGGAAATAAAGGTTTTGGAATTTCTGTCTACAGATTAGGCTGAACTTATGGGAAAGAGACTTCCTGACGCATAAGTGAAATGAAGGTAGTTTGAGGGTGGAACCTTTAGAAACATCAATACTTACATGAGAAATGGGAAAAGAGGAAAGCAATATTAAAAAGACAAAGGCCAGAAAGAGTGCTAGCACAGAAGGTAACTAGAGAACTTTCTGAAAGTGTGAGTCATCAATGGTTGGTGATAAATCACATAGCAATACCAGGTTAATACAGACGAATTTCCTAGTTTGGTTGGTGATAAATCACATAGCAATACCAGGTTAATATAGACGAATTGAAGAGCATTCTGGCAACTAGGAAATTATCACTAACTTTAGTGAGAGCAATTGCACTGGATTAATGGGTGCAAGAGCCTGAGTACAATGCTTTGTAGAGTTACAGGAAACTTGAACAAAAATATTTAGAATAGTGGCTAATGGGACATGCCAACTCAAGTGAGAAAAGGCATTGGGTATGGTTACAAGTTAAGGAAAGACAGCTTATAAGGATAGAGCCAGAAGAAGCAATTGCAGTTAAGAACACACAAGATAAAATGTACTGCATAAAAAATGGATCACATCCCCCTCTGATGTAGAGATGCTCAGTAGTAAAAGCGAGCTCAGAGCTCCTTGGTATTTACCTAGTAAATGAGTTGAAAATGTATGTCCATAGGAATATCTACACATGGATGTTTATAGCAGCTTTATTCACAATTGCCAACACTTGGAAACAATGTGCCCGTCAACAGGTGAATGGATAAACAAACTGTGGTACATCCATACAATGGAATTATTCAGTGAAATGTGCTATCATGCCACATTGAGACATGGAGGAAACTTTAATGCATATTATTAAGTGAAAGCAGCCCATCTGAAAGGCTACATGCTGTGTGATTCCAACTATAAAACATTCTGGCAAAAATAAAACTATGTAAAAAGATTAGTGGTTGTCAGGGGCTCATAGTAGTGAGGAAAGGGTAAATAGGCGGAACACAAAGGATTTTTAGGATAGTGAAAGTATTCTGTATGATACTGTAATCATGCATATCTGTAATGTCACTATACATTTGTCAAAATCCACAGAATGTACTACTCAGCCATATAAAAGGAATGAAATGTTGTCATTTGTGACAAGATGGAAGAACCGAGAGGGTATTATGCTAAGTGAAGTAAGTCAGACACAGAAAAACTAATATGTATGATTTCACTTATATATGGAATCTAAATACATAAATGAACAAACAAAAGAAACAAACTCACAGATAACAGAGAACAAACTGATGGTTGCCAGATGGAAGGGGGTATAGAGATGAGAGAAAAAGGTGAAAGGGATTAAGAAGTACAAATTTTCAGTTACAAAATAATTACAGGGATGTAAAGTATAACATAGGAAAAATAGTCAATAATAATGTAGTAACTATGTATATGGTGCCAGGTGGGTACCAGACTTACTGTGGTGACCACTTCATAAGTTATAAAAATGTCTAATCATTACATTGTACACTTGAAACTAATGTAATACTGTATATCAACTGTAATTGAACAATACATTTTTAAAAATACCAAACAATCCATAGGATGTACAACACAAACAGTGAGCCCTGAGGTAAACTATGAACTACAGTTCATAATACTGCATCAATATTGGCTCATCATACCAGATGTACCAATGCAAGAGGTTAATAACAAGCAAGCACAAAGGTGTAGAATAGAGAAGGAAGTTAAAATAGTTCTACATGCTGGACTTTTATTTTCATTAATTAGGTGTGGGTATGAGTGGGTATCTCTCAGCAAATGTTCTATCACATTTTAGATATTATAATCCAGAATGATGGGATACCCTCTAATTGAATTTCCCTGATGTTCAAATATTGAGGTGGTAAGTGAACCAATGCTTATTGATCTAAGTACAATAGTCATTCACTTTCAATACATAAATGCCTATCACTGACATTTCTGTAACTGCTAAAGTTCTTTAAATTTGATGTACAGCTCAACCTATTTCATTACAAATCAAGTGATTAAATTGAATTATAATACACTTAGTTTTTTCCCTTATAAAAAAATTAAGAAAAAAGTGTACCTCCAACAGCCTGTTTGAATTCACATATATAATTATAGGGATCAGAATAATACATACTTAAAGATACCCTAAACGTTCAGGGTCCTATTATTTATATTTTCATTAACTATATGATAATATGAAAGCTTCTACTTTCCTATTGCTGACAGGTTTCACTGAGCGATGCTTCAAGTCCTGTAGACCCCTGTATATCCCCAAGTCCATTTGTGATCTGTGAGGTCAAAGCAGTAACACTAAGATAATCACGTGTTATTTTTACTTGTTGAGATTTTGAATGATGGTGCAAAAGTAACTATGGGTAAGGCAACTGGCCCCCTAGCATGGAGGCAGCACCAAACTACTAGTGATCACTGCTATGCACTCAGTAACCAAGCTACTTTCACTTAAGAATGTCCCTGACAAAGTAGTAAAACATTATTAATTTTATTAAGTCTTGAGTACCATCTTTTGAGCATTTAATGTGATGAAATGGGATGTATGCATAAAGTAGTTGTGTTGCATATCAAAGTACAATCAATCATACTTTGAGAAAAACTGAGTTGGGAGCTTAAAAAGCCACAACTGTCACAATGCACCATGTTTACTTGAAAGAAAGACTGACAAACTATGGTTATGCTGGCATTTGTCAAATACTTTCTCAAAAAAGAACAAAGAACTCACGTTTTTGTTGCCAAAGACAAAAAAAAAATAAACTTTTAAGTAGAAAGTAGAATTTTGAAAAAATTTTATCTGTTACTATGAACTTGACAGCTTTCCCAACCTAAAGAATTTTCTGATAAGACTGGTGGTGATACCAAATATTAAAAACACTGTATCATGAAATGTATCAATATTTAGAAGATTTGTAAAACCTAGTGAACCAATATTTTCCAGATGACCAATGCATGATGTTACAAAATCATGCATGGGTAAAAAAAGATTGATTCAAAGTGCAAGATGGACCAATACATTGTAATGTAAATACATACTAAAATTTCACTTATATGATTTCAGATTTCATATTACAACTATTCTTTAAGATGCTATGACTTATCTACATTTTATGTTGTGTCCAATGAGAATATACACAATTACTTTGAAAAAACTCCTCCCTTTTCCAGCTATTTGTGTGAAGCAAGATTGTCTTCATCTATTTCAACAAAATACATCACAACAGACTGAATGCAAAACCAGATATAAGACCCCAACTGCCTTGCCTCCTATTAAGCTGGTCATGAAATATATTTCTTAAAATGTAAAACATTGCTACAGCCGGGGGTTCAGTTGGTTGGAGCATCATTCCGTACACCAAAAAGATTGCAGGTTTGATGCTCCGTTGGGCACATGCATGGGTTGCAGTCAGGGCATATGGTGGATGGGAGAGGGGGGAGCAGCCAATGGAAGTTTCTCTTTCTCTCAAATCAATAAACATATCCTGCCCAGCCAGCGAGGCTCAGTGGTTGAGCATTGATCTATGAACCAGGAAGTCACAATTTGAGGTTTGATTCCTGGTCGGTCAGGGCACATGCCTAGATTGCAGGCTTGATCCCCAGTGTGGGGCATGCAGGAGGCAGCCAATCAATGATTCTTTTCATCACTGATGTTTCTCTCTCTCTTTCCCTCTATGAAATCAATAAAAATATATTAACAAAGAATTGCTGTTTCGAATCAAGAACTTGCATATTTAATTTTTTGTTGTTGTTGTTGTTGGCTCATCCTTGCCTGAGAGTCACTCACAGGTTCCCATCTCCTTAGCAGGAGACCCCAGGCCTTCACAGTCTGAACCCCAATACCTGGTGGACCACTCTGTGCCTACCCCCCACCAGGTCCCCTGTTGCAGCCCAGTGGACCTTTTCCATGTAACTGGTAAATACTGTGACCTTTCACAATGTTACATGTTCGTACATATTCACCTCATCTGAATTGTCTTTCCTTGAAATCATCAGGGACATACCTATTTGTTCTTCATGTTCTAGCACAAACGTCCCCTCGCTGTGTCAGAATGTCTGTGTCCCCTGCAAATTCAAATGATGATCCTCATGCCCCATGTGATAGTGTTAGGAGGTGGGGCCTTTGGGAGGCGATTAGGCCATGAAGGCAGAACTCTAATGAATGAGATTAATGCCTTTATAAACAATGCCCAAGAAAACTTCCTTGCCTCTCCACCATGTGAGGAAATAATGAGAAGTCTGCACCCCGAAAGATGGCCCTCACCCGATCATTCTGGCACCATGATCCCAGATGTATGAGAAATAACTTCCCGTTGTTATAAGCCCCCCCAGTCTAAGTTTTACCACACTAAGACAACACTCATCTCATTTTTTGTAACACCTGCTCATTTTGAAGTACTGATTACTTGTGTGCTCGTCAATTCCAGTAGAGTCTGAGTTCCTCAAAAGTGGGGACCATGCCTTTATTCCTCTGTGGATCTCAGCTCCCAAGACTAAGGAATGTTTGTGGATGAAACATACCCCAGGAAGTGGGAGGCAGTAGATTAAAGGCCAACACAGCTCTCTGCCCCTGTGTTTCTTGGACCGGAAGTGTCATGGTCCATTGTAAGGAGATGTGGGTGAGGATTTTTTTTAAAAGTAAAACAATGTCATTCTCATTTTGGGAGAAAAACAGTTATTTTTCATAAAAAATGTTGTTTACGTTTAATAAGTTTATTAATGTTATTTTTAAGTGAACTAATAAGTAAATATGTTTTGAACTTCCGTTTTGTATTTCTACAATAGTAAATGCTGATAGTTATAACCCACAAAAACAAAAGCTCTTTGGGATCCTCAATAATTTTTAAGAGTATAAACGGTTCCTGAAACCACTAGGATAAACTATTATCAAACAAATTAAAGTTCAGAAAATGAAGTCACAGTTCCTAATCAATTTACAACATGACAGTAACAGGCTGATTTCATACCTGATATAATATCATGATTAGAATAACCATAAAACATTTTCTTGAGATTTAACTTACAAAGTGAATTAGATTTCAGTTGTGATGTAGCCAATTGTTCTCCTCGCTGGCTTTCATTCTCTTCATCACCCTCCTCATCTGGTACTACAAAGTCATCAATAATGTAATTATCTCCATCTTCATCAGATTCATCAACCTCCTCCTCCTCATCTTCATCACTCTCCTCCTCATCTTCATCATTTTCATCACTGATTGGGCAGGATTCCCTTTCAGAGTCCTAATTAAATTAAAACATATTTCTTCAGTAAATTATATGGATATGATATTAAAAGATTAAATCCCAAACCCAAACAAATGATGCATAGAAATTAATTTCATATTTTAAGGTAAAAAATTATGTTAAATGTTTAAATTTGAAAATTATATGTTTAAAATAGACATTAAGATTATAAGAAGATAAAAACAGGAAATACCATACAAAACAAAGTCTTCCAATATTACAAGAAAGATGTTCATGGATACTTTATTAAAAATAAATTCTAGAATTATAGAGAAATAGAACAGACTCAGCCCTTTCATTTTTATAAACAGTAAATACTTTTAAGTAAAAATTTAAAAACAGCAACAAAACCAATAAAATAAAACACACCTCAAGATCTCTACTACTATTACGTCTCTGATGAGATCTTTGTTTTGAGAGTT
Source organism: Myotis brandtii (assembly GCF_000412655.1). NCBI lineage: Eukaryota > Metazoa > Chordata > Mammalia > Chiroptera > Vespertilionidae > Myotis > Myotis brandtii. Next base: position 454,543 of record NW_005353510.1, on the reverse strand, counting down.
CTTTCAGCTTCTGGAGTATTTCTTGCTTTCTTGCAGTGGAAGTTTTCTCAGGTTGATTCTGCTCCATCTCCGCTGAAGAACATTCATCTTCAACCACTCGACGCGGACGTTTAACACCTACTTTCCTCACCAGTACGTCGCTGTCACCACTCTCATCACTGTCACTCATCACCAAGGTTCTTCTTCTCTTCCCTCGCTTTACGTTTTCTTCTTCTAAATCCTCCTCTATTATTTGCTCAGTGTGCTTGCTGAGATCAGCATCCTCTGGACTTGAATGCTTTTCCTGGTCTGGTAAATCAATACTACTCTGATTGCCTTTGTTATTTTCTCCTTCATTTGTTGAACTGTTGCCAGTGTCAATGAGATGCTCACAGTTGTTGCCTTCACTTTCAACTTTAACTAACTTAAGCTCACTTTCATCTTCTGGCTTTTTATTACTTTGAAGCCCTTTGTTACTAGCAAGCTCTTCATCACTGTCAATACTTTCATCACTATCACGCTCTTCATCACTCTCAAGGTCTTCACTCTCAAGGTCTTCATCACTATCCAATAACTGTGAGATACTTCTTTTAGTCCGCTTCCAATCAATTCGAGATTTCTGCTCACGCTCTTGAATTTTAGAATTCCTCCTTGTTTCACGTACCATTTTCACTTAAGCTTCTACAAAATAAAGTTATTAGGAATATAATAATGATAACCAGATTACAACAATGAATGCATTTATGGTACAAACTATATTTATTTGGTATTATAAAATGGTTCACAAAGGTAACATCACATGAACTACTTGAGTGAAGATGGCAGGATAGTTATTCAGCAAATAATTTATTGGGCCCAGCTATGTTGGTTTGGTGGTTGAGCGCAGACCTATGAACTAGGAGGTCAAGGTTCGATTCCCTGTCAGGGCATATGCTTGGGTTGTAGGTTTGATCCCCAATTGTGCAGGAGGCGGCTGATCAATAATTCTCTCTCCACATTGATGTTTCTCTCTCTCTCTCCCTCTCCCTTCCTCAATCAATATCAATAAAGATATTTTTTTAAAAATACAAATAATTTATTGAACATCTATGAAATCATTATATGAACATCTCTTCTGAATTATGCTATATGTTTTGCTAAAAGAGATACATAGAAAAATCATGGTACTGTTCTTCAGAAGATTATTATCCATTTATAGAAATAAAACATATAAACATATAGTAAGAAAAATGCAAGGTAGTATTCATTTAGTACCAAGTAAATGATAAAAATAACCAATAAAAGTGTAAAGTTCAGAAAGATCAGAATAGCATGTGCTTCACTAAAGGTTTTATTGAACAGATATGATCTGATAGACTTCCAACAAATTGGTTATATTTGAACAAAAAGAATGAAAGAAATAAGTGATTTCGGGCAGATAAAAATGGTAAGGTCAAAACTTTGTCATTGAGAAAGAACATAATAAGTTTATTAAATAATAATGTGACCTAAAAGGTGTGATAAAAGGTTTTATGCTGGAAACATAACACAAGTATAGAGAAGTAGGATGAGATTATCAGAATGGTTCATCCTGTAAGCAAAGAAAAATTCTGAACAGAGATATGACATGAATTATAACATAAAGGATAAATCAATTTATGTAAAGCAAGTTATAAAGTCATAATTGACATAAAAAAGACAGTGGTGCAAAGCTGAGAGACAACTATCCACTAAGATTGCAACCTTTATATAATTTACAAAATGGCAATGGCTTTAAACCACTCAAAGTTAAAGATACAATATAATACAACAGAAAACTTATTAACAATCCAATAACATAACCAGATAAAAAGAAGTTTCATGGTAAAGCAGAGCATGATATTGGGAAAGGAAAACAAATGCTGTAAGTTTCCAATTCAGAAAAGGATGAACTCCATCAAAATTATCACAAGCATATAGTAAAGGAACACTTAGAGACAAGATAACTAGAAAAACAATAACACAGTAGCACATATATACTTCTGTGGTTGCTAAGGAAACTAGAAATATCACAATGTAATAAGACTGACCTCATAATCCTCTTATAAGATAAATGGCCAATATGCAAATTGTCCCCTGGATCAGGAGTTCGACCAGGGGGCAGGGCCAGCTGGCCAACCGCCAGTGGCCCCTCCCCCTAGCCAGGCAACCTCCGGCAGCCCCTCCCCCGGCCGGCCAAATTGGCCCCAATCGGGGCAGTCAGGCCGGACCCCACCCATGTAGAAATTCGTGCCCTGGGCCTCTAGTCCTATATAATAAAACCCTAATATTCAAATAGACCAACCGGCAGAACGACCAGTCGCTATGATGTGCACTGACCACCAGGGGGCAGACACTCAATGCAGGAGCTGCCCCCTGGTGGTCAATGTTGGTGAGTGCAGTGGCGGTGGCAGGGGCCTCTCTCACCTCTACCGCAGATGAGTGGTAAGGAGTGAGGGGTCTCAAACTGCGAGAGCCCCGGACTGCAAGAGAGATGTCAGCTTAGACCCGATCCCCCTGGAAGGCGGACATCCCCTGAGTGGTCCTGGACTGCAAGAGGGCACAGGCCGGGCTGAGGGACTCCCCCACCCCTCGTGTGCACAAATTTCATGCACCAGGCCTCTAGTTCATGTATAAGAGCTTATGTATTCAACTGAGTGCTATATCCTTCAAATCACCCCTTTGAGGCTGATTATTCCAATATTTCTACTATGGCACAGAATATTCCTGGAGGTTTTCTATAAACCATAGTATCAAATGTATATATAAATATATGAAAATAATCTCACTTCATTTTTATCCCAAAGAGTGGTTTATATACAAATTTTATTCACTGGTCTCAGTTATAAAAGACTGTGTGAGAACTTTCCAGAAATTAAATCCAATTTCAAAAGATAAAGATTAAGTACCATTAAAGATATCTTTTTAAAGTGTTGCAAACTGAAGGTAATTTCAGAATTTTTTATAAACAATGGCAATATTACTAAACCAAGTTTATAGCTTCCCAAAGTGATTGCTTTTTGGGGGGTGAGAGAAATAACCACTCATTTGATTGTACAAATTCTGATTATTTATAAGGTAATGTGACTACTCCTATAATGGTAACAACTCATAGAAAATCAGAACAATTGTTGTTAAGATTATACAAGAGAAATTAGAGTGTAGGCTGAAGTCCCATCTTATCACGGTAACTACTGCACAATATATTTAGCACTGAAACAGCAATTTAACAAATCCCAGTAAACAGACCAAACATTCTGCTATTTGAAATTATACTTGGGTTGTGTCTCATAGAAGGCTTATGTTAAAATCAGCAAAGAAAATTATGTGTGGCTAAAATTACCCTTGAAAAATACATTACTGTTTAAAGTGTTGTTTTTTTGTATACCACACTGTTCAAAATATGTCCACCCAGTTTCTCCTCCATGTTTTAAACAAATTACTGTGTTTCCGTTTTATTAAACACCAGACAAATTAGGCAGCTTATATTTTGAAGCCATATTGTACAAAGGAGTATTTTTAAAGCACATATAGTTAAATTTGCATAAACTAAGTGTGTCTGTGCTTTACACTGTACTGAGAAAGGGAAGGCTTTCTAATAAATCTGACCTGGGAGAAATAATAACAAATTATAAAAAACAAGTGACAAATATGGCTTCTGTAGATACACTAAAGCAAATATGAACAGTAGGAATATGAAATGAAAGATTTTATTAGTACTCAAAAACAGTTTCATATACACTAGATGATTAACTCACAATATATACCATACTCTAAACACATTTATCATATCAACAGGTGATTCCTATGACAATGGTAAAAACAAGTAAGAATGTCACACTATAAAAATACCAATGACTGCACAGTTCAGCTATTTGAAAAAGCCCTGTCTGTATATATTTTCAGTGCATTTTTATATATCTTTTGAAATCTTGACAATAATCTTAAAAGGAAGATATTATCTATCTTTATTTATAAAAACCAAACCCAAGGACATAGACTTTAAATGACTTACTGAAGATCACACAGCCTGTTAGTGAGAGAGGAAGGTCTGGAAACCAGGGCTCCTGACTCCCAGTCCAGTGCAACACAGGGACTGCTGCCAATATTATGTTTGCACGAGGTAGTAAAAATTATGCCTTTAAAAAGCCATTATTTTTTATCTCTCACTCATGCTAAATTTTCGCTTCAGAAAATAATCATTAAAATAATTTAAAGTTTACAAACATGCTTCTTTAATTACATAACTAAACTGCATGTGGGTTTATGCCAGAAACTTCTAAAAATTAATTATCCAACAGGAAAGAAAATAATGTACTAAAGAGATGAAAATCTGTAGAATTCTCTCTCATTTTATTGATTACACTTAGCACAAAATTTAAGGGATTCCCCATTAGGTTAAAAAGTAAAAAATTGAAAAAAAGGCAGTTTCTTATTAGAAAAATTTTATTTTGGAAAACTTTAGTGTTAAATATTTGAGGGGGCACATTTTATTTAATTAAAATAAATCATGTTTCATTTGGTCAACTAGCAAATAAATGTCCATGGTCTCTCCATATTTCAAAATTATCACTTATATTAACAATGTCAAAAATTCTGAAAAAGAAGATAATTTGAATATGATGGTTCCTCTTTTTAAAATTGCGGATAGTTTCACTATGTTAGCTGAGGGTGGTGGGGTGTGAAAGAATGACGACAGAGGAAAAAGGAAGTGAACTGAACCTGAGAGAAATGAGAGGGTAAAGCTAAGTTGATAGGTTAGACATTTCTTCGCCGTTAGAATTAAAGAATCCATGCATATGGATGTAATTTCTATATACGCTGAGTATACATTCAATTTCTGGAAATGAGAATTTAATGAAGCTTCTCCAATGACACCTTATCTTTCATCAACAAGAAAAGTATCAGAGACTCCAAAACAGGAAGCACGAACTAAGTGAATGAAGAGGATCAGTATTCCCACACCTTTGTGTGTCATGTAAGATGCACATACATGGCGAAGCTGACTGCCGAACAACGTAATGGTAACACTCCACCTGGCTTGTGTTCTTTCTCTAACACAGCAAGTACACACCAGTAAAGGGTACGTGAATGCCACTCGCATTTCTCATCAGAAGAAATATCCTTCCTTCAATCTCTAGACTCTGAGGTTAATTAATTCTCAGGAGAAGATTCAAACACGAGGAACTGTATTTACAGGGCCAGAAGGTTGAGAACCACTGCTACACTGTAAGATCTGAAGCGCAGTGAAACCCACGAGGAGGGATACAGTCCTACTTGTAAGCCATCACCTCTCCTGGATGCTTTTCTGTGACAGTTTGGAGGGGCAACCTGGATAAGCAAAGGAATGGTGAGTTGAAGCATTCTACGCGCGGGCACACGCCGAGGAACTGTATTTACAGGGCCAGAAGGTTGAGAACCACTGCTACACTGTAAGATCTGAAGCGCAGTGAAACCCACGAGGAGGGATACAGTCCTACTTGTAAACCATCACCTCTCCTGGATGTCTGCTTTTCTGTGACAGTTTAGAGGGGCAACCTGGATAAGCAAAGGAATGGTGATTTGAAGCATCCTACGCGCGGGCACACGTCCTGCACTGTGGCACCGCTAGGAGAAATCAACAACAGGGTCTCCGCTCCCTAGGAGCTCACAATCTTATGGAATTATGGAGGACATCAAGCCGAGTCCGCATAATACAGGACGCAGTGAATCAATTGATCACAGTTCTTCCACTGGCTGGGGAAATGGGCAGCAAGGAATAGGAAATAGAAAAACAGGAAGACACACCTAAAGACAGGAAAGACAATTCTCTACCCCGCCCCTCCCCCCACACACACACTTATTTTCACGGTGCAACACTCCACCATTTCGCAGAGTGGATCCTGCCAGTTTGGCGTCCCTGACAACTACGGTATCCATCACAATCTGTGCCGCTGAAGGTGGCTCCATACCCCCAGCAGGGATGAGCGGCAGCAGGAGGAACAGATTCTCCCGGGAGGAAACACCAAGAAACACTAGAGTCATTTCCAGGACAACAAACCTGGCTCTAGGCGGGACGCAGGTGCCCGCGCCGCGCGCCCGCGGTC
>NW_005353510.1:435261-447608 GCF_000412655.1 Myotis brandtii | reverse complement strand
CCCGCCGCGCCCCTGGGGAAGGGGGCCAGTCGCCGACTCCTGGCTCTTCCGCTCGCTCGTAACTTCGGGGTGGGGCAAGGTTAGGGGCGCCTCCCGGGATCCTGTGGCCGCGGCGGGGTGAGAGTCTTCCCCGCGGCCGCTGGGGGAGTAAAGCCGATGTGTGTATTCCCGGTTATCCGCGGAGACGCGGGGCCTCCTCTCCTGCCCGTCCAAGTGGAAGGCCTGTTCCCTGCAACTTCCCTCTCACCTTCCTCTGCTGTCTCTTTGCCAGCCCAGCCCGGCCGGGACGGGGCCAGGGCCGCCAGGTGCCGGGGAAGGTGGAGAGAGTGTGTGGCACCGAGTTACAGTGAGTGAAGCGAGTCCCCGCGAGGAGAACTTTGCAGAAGGCATCCCTGTGCGCGTGGGGAGAGCCCCGGAGCCTCAGTATGTCCGGGAAACGCAAGCGAGTGGTGCTGACCATTAAAGATAAGCTTGACATCATCAAGAAACTCGAGGACGGGGGCTCCTCCAAGCAGCTGGCGGTGATCTATGGGATCGGGGAGACGACCGTGAGGGATATAAGGAAAAACAAGGAGAAGATCATCACGTACGCGAGCAGCTCTGACTCCACCAGTCTCCTGGCCAAAAGGAAATCGATGAAGCCCTCCATGTACGAGGAGCTGGACCGAGCGATGCTGGAGTGGTTCAACCAGCAAAGGGCAAAAGGGAATCCGGTGTCCGGGCCCATCTGTGCCAAGAGGGCCGAGTTCTTCTTTTACGCCTTGGGGATGGATGGCGATTTTAACCCCTCCGCCGGCTGGCTGACTCGGTTTAAGCAGCGGCACAGCATTCGGGAGATTAACATTAGGAACGAAAGGTTAAACGGAGACGAGGCCGCCGTGGAAGACTTTTGTCACAACTTTCGAGACTTTATTGAACGAGAGAATCTGCAGCCTGAGCAGATCTACAATGCGGACGAAACGGGGCTCTTTTGGAAATGCCTGCCTTCCCGGACTGCAGTCATCAAAGGTAAATGCACTGTCTTTGGGCACAAGGCAATGGAAGAAAGAGTCACCATCATGTGTTGTGCCAATGCAACGGGTTTACACAAACTTAAACTGTGTGTTGTGGGGAAAGCAAGGAAACCTTGCTCCTTCAAGTCAGCCGACACCTCAAACCTGCCAGTCTCGTATTTCAGCCAGAAAGGTGCCTGGATGGATCTTTCCATTTTCCGACAGTGGTTTGACAAGATCTTTGTGCCACAGGTTCGAGAGCACTTACGCTCCAGAGGCCTACAGGAGAAGGCCGTGCTCTTGTTGAATAATTCACCAACACATCCAAATGAAAATGTCCTCCGGTCAGATGATGGCCAAATATTTGCTAAATATTTGCCACCTAATGTGGCCTCATTGATTCAGCCCTCGGACCAGGGCGTCATAGCAACAATGAAGACAAACTATCGTGCAGGTCTTCTCCAGAGCAACTTGGAAGAAGGTAATGACCTGAAATCATTCTGGAAAAAGCTAACTCTGCTGGATGCACTGTATGAAGTAGCCATGGCTTGGAATTTAGTAAAGCCAGTTACCATTAGCAGAGCATGGAAGAAGATTCTCCCTTCCATAGAGGAGAAAGAAGGCTTGGACTTTGATGAAGAAGATATTTCACTGGCTACCGTGGCCACCATTTTACAACACACCAAAGGATTGGAAAATGTGACTACTGAAAACATTGAAAAATGGCTTGAAGTGGACAGTACTGAACCAGGTTATGAAGTATTAACTGACAGTGAAATCATCAGAAGAGCCCAAGGCCAGACAGAGGAATCCAGTGAAAATGAGGAGGAGGCAATAGAACTAATTCCAAAGAAACATATCAATCATGCCGCTGCTCTCCAATGGACTGAAAGTTTATTGGATTATCTAGAACAACAAGGTGATATAATTCTGCCCGATAAACTGGTGATACGTAAACTTCGAGCCACCATCAGAAATAAACAGAAGATGACCAACTCAAGCCAATAATGGTATTTCAATATTACTGTTTGTAACTCTTAAACCTCTCTGCAATAATGGCTTTATTTTGTGTATGTGTTCTGAATTGTCAGACACAGTCCTATGAAATATGGAGACAACAATGTACCTGAAGTGGTTTGAGGATTATGTGTTTTGCATCATCTGTGTCTCTTGTCCCTTATGCAGATAATCTGAAGCTGGTTCTGTATAAATATAAATTACATGTACACGTGTTTCTACTTTTGTAGATCTATAATTATCCCTTCCATAACAGTGGCATTCCCTACATTTTCTAGCAAACGTTACAGATAATAATGAACAGATAGAGCATTTTCCTGAAATTTTTGTTTTAATTCGTGAGCACTGCCACCGTAATCTTTTCTTCTGTTAACCCACTTAAATGGTTATCTGCTTTGTGTATCTGTATGTGCTGAAAGAAAGGAAATATCTATATTGTTAGATTGCAGGGTGATCTATCATAACTCAAAATGAAGTTCAATAATGAAGAGGAAACAGTAATATATGAATTATAAAAATGTCTTAGAAATCACAATTATGTTACATTAATGTTTGGATGGCAGTAGGGGAAATTTTTCTGAAAATTGAATTAAATACAATATAGGAAGTGATTGCTAAATTAGTGAGAAAACTATTGGAAAACATATATAAAAGATATTCTATTCATTTGTAGAAAACTGGAAGTTAAAAATTTGAGGAGCTTTAAGTTATTTATACAAAGGGAATAAATAGGCTTCTTTTAATTGGGTCTTTTTATTATGAATTGAGTAACAGTATAGGTTTATTATTTATTCACCTAATTATATTACAGGTTCTATAATGTTACATGTGATGTTACATGAGCGCCCACCTTATATGTGGGTGACCATCTTGGGAATTTGAAAGTTTTGTTGTTTTTTACTATGTACTTGATATTGTGAATAATTTGAAAAAAATTTGTCATACCGTCTCTTTATTTCATATGAAAAGGAAAAAAAAAAGAAGTTTTTATTTTTAATAAGCCATAGGTTATGTACGACTTGCTTTATGAAGAAAGCAGAGATAATTATGGAAAGTGTCAGATTCTTAAGAACTTCATCATTTATTATTTTGATACTTGTAAAACTTATTCTAGAATTTGTAAAAGTTTTGATATATTTGCTTAGTAAATTTAGTATGTTTATTCAAGACATGAAGACACTACCTATGTGAATATTAATATAATTTGTGATTTAAAAGCAAAGTCTCTCCATATTATTTAATGTTTTGGCCCTAAATTTTTTTAAAACAGAATTGTTCTGTTAGTCATTTTTTAAAGTTTAACTTTACCATATAAATACTTTGCATTTTATAGTGCCTTTCTTAGAATTCTAAAACTTTAATAAGATTTTTGCTTTCCATAATTTCTGTTATCTTCATGATACATGTCTAGATCTTTAAAAAGACATCTGTGATGAGAACTTTAAAAGTTTTATGTGCTGCGTGAATTGCCTCAGTGCACAGAGTAAAAGAAACATGAGACGTTGACAGATACTGAATCAGATGATTACACCTTCTATAAATTAATTGTATGTAAATGGATTTCATTTTTCTCAAATGAAAATATATACTAAAAAGCTTGGAATTTCTGTCTGGATTTGCTCATTATTTTAAAAATTAACCTTGTCAGTAAAATTCAGCTGTATCATTGCCACCTAGTGGTTAAATTAATATTACTGTTCAGCAGTGTAGTTTCAAACTTTAATATCTAGTAAAAGGTTCACTGTTTTGTGGCCTTGAGTGTGAATCTTGTGACTCTTCTCTAACCTGTGAGAAACTGTGCTTTATTTGTTTTATAGCCATTTACTCTCTCCTGAAGCTGCCAACAGTTCTGTTTTGGACCCTTCTATCCTTAAACAATGATAAAAGCTGCCAATTACTGAATACCATGTTATAGTTTAAGCCAGTGGTTCTCAACCTTCCTAATGCCCGTGACCCTTTAATACAGTTCCTCATGTTGTGGTGACCCCCAATTTCATTGTTACAAATTGAACATAATTAAAGCATAGTGATGAATCGCAAAAACAATATGTAATTATGTGTTTTCCGATGGTCTTAGGCGACCCCTGTGAAAGGGTCATTTGACCCCCAAAGGGGTCGCGACCCATAGGTTGAGAACCGCTGGTTTAAGCAATGTACTTATATAATCCTCAAATTGTGAATTAGGTGGAAATACTGATGTTGCGCTCACACTCTTAATTGCTAAAAATCACCACTTGGCTATGGGTAAGAATTTAAGCCCTGGTATTTGTCACCAAAGACTGTGCTTGTATTATCCAACCTAGGCTAACCTCGTCACCTTTTCAAATCTTCAACATTTATTCCTTGCTGCCACCCTCCACCATCTACCACAGTTAACTGAACTTACTTACCTACTTTCCAGTTAAGTTTGGCACCAGTTTTCTTTTCCTTTATCCTATGCCACCCTCCACCATCTACCACAGTTAACTGAACTTATCTACTTTCCAGTGAAGTTTGGCACCAGTTTTCTTTTCCTTTACCCTTTTATGAGATTAGTCTTCACTGCTCTGCTGTGTCTCTCTTTCCCTGTTTATCCACAACCTAATAATCGCATTTGAAACTTGGGTCATCTGTTTTGCTTTCTAGTTAGCCATGCTCAGTGAGGAGCCTTTCTCACTTCCCAATGTAAAACCCATCATTGGGGGAAAGTTTATGCAAACACTATTTCTCTTTAGCTCATGAGGCAGTCTCAAAGAGTTGGCACAGTACAGCACTAACATGAAAGTCTTGCTATACCTGGAAACTGTTATTACCCAAAGCACATGAGCACGTATATACTTAGATCCATGGAGATCAAAGGGGAAAAAATTAACCCCCCATAGGTAGAGGGAAGAGAATGAAGGTTAGATCCAAATAGGTGGTTAGAGAAGAAGAAAAAAATTCAAGGGAAATGTGGCTTGCAGTGAGGTTCATTTGTAATGATGTGCATTTCAGCATCCTAGCCCCAGGCTTACTAGTAATGTGCTGCTTATTCATAGATGGCCCCTGTAATCTCTTGGTTTTTTTTTTTTATGGTTTTTTCCCCCCTTTCTTACTTATGGAATGATAAGAAGTCAGTGCCAAGCTAAATATGTTTGATCAATAGTTGGGACCACTTAATGGGTGATGCCAGAAGATGTCTGGGTACTATATTTGGGTACAAAGTCATAACTTCTTAGTTTCTGTTTGGCTTTCTATTTCTCCACTAAGTAATTAGCCATAGACTCATATTCTCTGACCAGTCTTGCCAGATTTCCCCATTGATGAGCCTTGATACATCTCTCAGAAAACCAACTGTACGTTACAATGGTCTTTAAATCCACACTCCTAGTAGCCAAGAATTCTGTGAGTGTAGGTTTACCTGCAGGGGCTGATGCAGGAGAAACTTGCTACTTCTGAGAGATTTGGGCCTTTTGGGGGTAAATGGGTGAGGGAAGTGAAATTCTTTGCAAGTTTTAAATTCAGAGAATCATTCTGAAGAGTCTTGCATATACATGAATGGTTTCTAATACTTCACTCTTTGATGTGAGGAATTTGCATTAAATGTTGCATTAAAAAATAAATCCCCATTTTAACAGTCAGTGAATCAAGAATTTGTTGAGTTTTACTATATGTGTAAGACTACTGAGCATGGCAGGTTTAGGAAAATATAAAAGAAAGGGAAGAAGAGTTCTTGTCCTTCAAGATCTTGAAATCAAGGTGGAAAAATAACACTTGAAGAAAGCAAACCGTCTGGTTTAATTGTAAGCTCATAGAACAACCAACATAATGTGATAAGGACGATAAGGAAACCATCATGGTTTATTTTGCTTACTCATTCCTCAGTTGGCTTCTACTCTACATTTAAAGCTTTCGTTAGCCTTTAGTTTTTACTGCTCCTGAGTGACTTCACCCATTTCCATTGCCTGCATACTTATGACCCCAATTCCATCTCCAGTCACCCTTCAGAAAGCCAGATTTGTATCTGCAATTGAGTAGCAGGTTTACGTTTGGAAGGGAAGTTAAACTTGTTGCTTTGCTTCCCACCTGTAGTAATCTCTTCATTAGTATCCCAATGTCAGAGCCATCTAGATGGGCTAAGGATTTCAAATCACTTTTTAACTGAAGGCCTCATTAAGCTTATCTACCTGGGTCTGAAATTGAAAAATGGGTAGTCATCTATTTTCTTATCCGTATCTCCTCTTAAGCCTTTCCTGATGTACATAAGTGCCCTTGACGATTCTGGCCATTCCTTCCCACAGACAGTCACAGTGGTTTCTGTTTTCGCTACCCTTGTTGTACAAGGGTAAAATTGAGTTTGTTGTGTTATAATCCCTAACCTCCTTAAAAGATCATTATTTAAGGTAGCAAGGCAATACAAGATTAATTGTGGTTGAAAATCCCTTCAAAGTATAATAATATTTTATGGAATAAAATAAGATTTAAAGAAACAAAAGAAAGAGATGAATAAGTAAAGGATATTGAATAGATAAGTGACAAGCATTTGTATAATTGTTCTCTCTGAATGAGGAAAATAAACATAAAACATGAAGTGAGAACAATGATGGCAGATTTGTTTTTAAAACTTTAAAAAAATATATTGAAATGATTTCAAGTTGACTGAGAGCAGCTGTGCGATTTCCATTACCACTGAACAACAATAGCAGTGGGAGTCTGTCTACCTTTTCATTAATAGCATTTTGACAGAAGATGACAGGGGTGCTTGGTGTTGGATGCCGTTCTGAACTTAAGAGAATAAATGGTATTAAGCAGCCAAGTAGCTCTTCTATTCCCCTTTTTATACGTGATGTCTTTTGTGTGTCTGACAAAGTATCTGCCTTCCCAGTAACCTTGCTGTTGTCTACAGATAGCCTCAGTTCTCTCTCTTTTACTGGTTAATTTCTTTATCCTCATGCAAGATTTACAAAGGAAGACCCTGAGTGGATTTGTTTGGTATAAATTGACACAAGCAATAGCAATTTGTCATTGTGTATGTGAGAGGGGAAATGTATAAGTTTCAGGCTTTATAAAAGAGCTATTTGATAAGTCTTTTATTGTATAAGGCATGTAAAGAAACATCTTTGTTGCAGAAAAGTAAAGGGTTCCATGGCAACTGAAAACAAGAGGCAGCATTTAATCATATAATTGAACACCACTATTATCTCTTATTTTCATTAAGTCTTTAGGACTACCTTATTTTACTCTATACTACAGATATTTTAACAAATGAAAATTTAAGGTAATGTGGAAAAATCAATTATTCATGATTTAATGGGAAAAATTGTGTTCCATATATAAAATAATAAAAGTCTCTTTGAGAAACAACTACCCCCTTTTAATTTCAGTACTTTGTTAGTACCTTTAATGTGACTATGACATCTTGTCTTTTATTCATTCGTCTCAAATATTTACCTACTCCACTAAAAATTTAAATATTCATTCCCCAGTTTCTTGCAGAACTTGGGTTATCCTGAACCTGAAATTAAATCTATATATTTTGTATGTTAAAAAGATAACTCTTGTGATCTTAAAAAGGAAGGAAATCTCACCCTTTGTGAAAGCATGGATGGACCTGGAGAATATTATGTTAATTGAAATAACCAATCAGAGAAAGACAAGTACCATATGATTTAACTCCTGTGGAATCTAATGAACAAAGTCAACTAATAAAATAGAAACAGATTCATGGATAGACTGACAGCTGTCAGAGGGGAGGGGAGTTGCAGGGCTGGGTGAAAACGGTGAAGGGGTTAAGCAAAACCACCACCAACAATAACAACAAAAACACACACAGAGACACAGACAGCAGCATGGTGATTATCAGAGGGAAGGGGCATGGGGGAGATTAGAAGAGGGTGTAGGGGAGATACAGAGACACAGACAGCAGCATGGTGATTATCAGAGGGGAGGGGGGATAAAAAAAATTAGAAGAGGGTGAAGGAGAGAGAAATGGTGGTGGAAGGAGACTTCACTTGGGGTGGTGAATACACAATGCAATATACAGATGATGTATTATAGAAAAGTACAACTAAAACCTATGTAATTTTATTAACCAATGTCACCCCAATAAATTCAATTAATAAAAGAAAGAAAAATGACTGTTGTACATTAAGTTGCTGTAGTACTTCTGTGATCAATGAGGTGATGGAGATGCTCAGCTAGGTTGGTGATTTTTGATGAGTTTTAACATACAAGTGGGTTTTTAAAACCAGGATTATTTTGAGGTTATACTTTAGAAATACTTACAGTATATAATATTTATTCATTAATTTATATAAACTAATGACAGAAATAACCTGTTTGGTAACATATTCCAGATATACACAATACCTTTATATTACCCGGAGATGACTTGCTAGCTTAAAAAAAATCAAATACAAATAAAATTAGAAAGTTAAAGAAAAATGTTCAATAATGATTATAGCCTAAAAGTATTAAATATCTAATACTTATCTTAAATTTTATCTTAAATTTTAATAACATTTTCCCCAGGGTAATGAATGTTTTATTGAATTGCAAAGATACCTGGTCTTTAATAAGTGTCTTTTATTTTTACAGTCATCATGATAGATGCTTTAACATAAATCATACTTTACAGCTTGATAGAATTGCCTTCTAATCAGGCTATTGTCATCATTCTTGCTTAAATAGCTGGAATATATTGATATAGCATAATTACATCCTAATTAGGCCATATCAGATTTGGGTTGACAAAGGGCCCTGCATGTATTCTAAGGCAAAAGTCAGTTTTCAAGGGTTCAACACATTTCTTGTCCAATTCATGACAATATACAAAGTTCCATAACATTTTAAAAAAGCATAATACACAAAAATTACTTCAAAATAAGTGTAGACATGTGGACATTTATTTTCTTCTTACCAGATTAGGACACCTTTTAAAACTTTACCCCTTAATAGCACAAAAAAGTACTAAAGAAAAAAAATCAAGCATGAATGATTGATAAATTCCATCATCGAACAAAATACAGCTTATTAAAGATGATGTGGTGTCCTTTCATTCAAATCTGCTCAGCACCACATGTGTGGGATAGAAAAGAGTGTGTTTTGTGGGAGCCATTGTAAAAAAAGGCTGTGAATAGTTCCATATCAACAAATAATGCAGTGTACATTAACAATATGCTATTTAGTGAATCTTTTACAGAAGACTTGCATACGCCAGGCACTGCCCTAGGTACTTGGAGTTAGCAAGAGACAGCTATATACTGAGATTAGCCCATGGTAACTCACACAAGTTATTTTATTTCCCCGTGAATCAGCTAATAACAGGGAATTAGTTTATGTCTCAACAAAAGCATTAACTTGGTGCTAGAATCATCTTCAGATATAGTGAACTTCCTCCAGCAGTATTGAGCTTTGCATCACCGGTAGAGCTAAAAGATTGATTGTACAGGCGATTCACTAGACTATTAGAGAAGGGGTTCATTAACCATGTTGGCTGTTGGGATGCCCTTCCAACCTTCAGGCTTCACGATTCTTTCACATGGAAGGGTTGTAGGGAGAGCACTGATCAAATGACCACACAGCAATAGGAACTTTCAGAAGCTTTCATTTGTGCATTCAATGAATATCTACGTAGTATTTACTAAATGCCAGGCACTGTTCTATCCTTTAGGAATCTAGCTTTTGAATAAGTAGGTGCTTTAAAAAAATTATATATATATATATATATATGATTTCAGAGAGTCAATGAATATCTACTTAGTATTTACTAAATGTCAGGCACTGTTCTATCCTTTAGGAATCTAGCTTTTGAATAAGTAGGTGCTTAAATATATATATTATTTCAGAGAGGAAGGGAGAGGGAGAGAAACATCAATGATGAGAGAGAATCACTACCTCCTGCACGCCCCCTACTGGGGATCGGCATGTGCCCTGACCAGGAATTGAACCATGACCCCCTGGTTCATGGGTCGATGCTCAACCACTGAGCAACAATGGCCGGGCATGAATAAGGAGGTACTTTATAGAACGTAAGCCTTTTACTTGACTTCTCTAGTTTCAAAGAACCACATTTTTTATCGGATCTTAAAAAATCCAGAAAAATCCAGAAATAATTAGACAACAAACATAATGAGACAGATGATATACCTCTCAATGGATTTTTGTAACGAATTTCACAGCGATTTGTGGTTGCTTCTGCACTTCAGACAACAAGGAGGAGATGGATACAGAGTTCCCATTTGGGATTGTGAAAAAGTTAGAAAATAGTTGTGATGGCTACACAGCATTATGGATGTAATAATTATCACTTAGTGGTGCAGTTAAAATGGGAAATTTTAAGTTATATATATATTACCATAGTAAATAAAACATTTTTTGAGAAAAAAAGATGTAATGGTTTGTTGTGAGACTTACATTCTTCAAACATCCATGGCAATAGATCTCCATTTGTTTGGGTTTCTAATTAAAATGCTAACAGAGATTTATAGTGTCCGACTCCCTTAAAAATGTTTAGCCAAGATGAATTAAAGAATTTGTAGATGAGTCTTATAATGATCTTTTTGTTCAATGGTATCCAAGAGGAGGAATAATGACTACCACACACTTCACTTATTGTCTGAGGCTATAAACTAACCAGTGGAAAGGACTATGTGAAGAATTGTTATACAACCCATATATAAATTAATTCATTTTTAAAAATAACTTATTTGACAAACATTTAAAAAATATATGTATATATTAGTAACTAGGTGGAATGAGATATGTCAAGATAAATAAGACACACACCTGTCAAGGACTTTAGGGTCATGACTGTATCTTCAATATTAAGATCATGTTCACTAGTGTTTTCCACATTCAACAATAGGATCCTGGATCCTGTAGATAATGAAGAGACCTTGTGATAAGATCTCTTAATATATAGTAAGTAAATTGCCTAAATGTATGCACCGTATGCAGAATTTTATTTGAAGCGAATAATACTATCATAGAGCTCTAGCTAACTTCCTAAGCTATTCTGCGTAACAATCATTTAAAAAGTACTATAAAATGTGACATAATTACCTGGTTCTTGTTATTAATAGAATTAATTTTTAGAAAAGTTTCATTTTATTTTTTCCTTTTTATTGAATTGATTTGGGTGACACTGGTTAACAAAATTATACAGATTCCAGGTGCGTAACTCTAGAGCAGTTTTAGGTTTATGTAAAAAAAATACAGGAAGTTCCCATATACCCTTTCTTCCATACTGTCACCCCACCCCTTGCATGTTACCCAATTATCAACATCTTGCATCAGTATGGCACACTTACTCTAATTAGTGAACCGATAATGAGACATTGTTATTAACGAAGGTCCATAGTTTACATTAGGGTTCATTCTTTGTGCTTTACCGCTTTATCGGTTTTTACAAATGCATAAATAATGTCATGTAGCCACCATTTCAGTATCACACAAAATAGTTTTACTGCCCTAAAAATCCTGGGTTCCACCCGTTCATCATTTCCCCTCTTCCTTCCTCCCCCTTGGCAACCACCGATCTTTTGACTCTCTATAGTTTCACCTTTTCCACAATGTTATAATGTAAGAATTATAAATTGACTTATTTTACTTAGCAATATGCACTTGGTTTTTCTCCATGTCTTTTCATGGCTCAATAACTCATTTCTTCTTATCACTGAATAATATTCCACTGTATGGATGTACCACAGTTTATACATTCTCCTATTGAAGATAAAACATTTTGATTGCTTCTAGTTTGGGGGCTGTTACAAACATTTGTAAACAGGTTTTTGTGTGGACAGGTATTTTCAACTCATTTAGGTAAACATCTAGTAGTGCAATTGCTGAATCATATAGTAAGACTGTTTAGCTTTGTAAGAAAGGATTTTTCCAAAGTGGCTGTACCATGTGGCATTCCCACTAGCTATGAATTAGAGTTCCTGTGATCCACAATCTCACTGGTATTTGGTGTGGCCTGTGCTTTGGATTTTAGCCATTTTAATAGGTGTGTAGTGATCTCATTGCTGTAAAATAGTTTTACTGCCCTAAAAATCCTGGGTTCCACCTGTTCATCATTTCCTCTCTTCTTTCCTCCCCCTTGGCAACCACCCATCTTTTGACTCTCTATAGTTTTGCCTTTTCCACAATGTTATGTTAGAATTTGGTGTGGCCTGTGTTTTGGATTTTAGCCATTCTAATAGGTGTGTAGTGATCTCATTGTTGTTTAGTTTGCAATTCCTAATATTTGATGTTGAGCATCTTTTCATATGCTTATTTGCCATGTAGATATTTGCTTTAGTGATGTATGTGTTTAGATCTTTTGCCAACTTTTTGATTGGATTATTTGTTTTCTTATTGTTAGGTTTTAAGAGTTCTTGT
>NW_005353510.1:428146-428997 GCF_000412655.1 Myotis brandtii | reverse complement strand
CCACCCCCACCCCCTCGCTCCTTCTCCCAGCAGCAGAGGTGGACACGTGACCGCGCACCAGGGCGATGGGGCCTTCCTCAGAATCCCTCTTCAGAGCTTTTGGAGATGTTCTCTAACAACTGGAGCTGTCACTCAGGTAGGTTGTGAGGCTCGGGGCGCTGGGCACCCCCATGCCTGCTGAGGGAAGGGGCTGTGATAACAGCGTAGCTGCCTTTCATCCAGCTGTGGGTCAAGCCAGTGTTACCTTTGGTCTTCAGCTCAGGGACCAAAAATGACCCCTTTATTGTTGAAGTGAGAGTCTGTCTTTTGCAGTCCTGCATCCTACCTGGTCACCCAGGGCTTCCCTGGCTCAGCCACACACGTTGTGGGCAGGTGCAGGGGAGGCCAGGGACTGTCTTAGGAGTTAAACAATCACAGGGTCTTCCTGGCCAGGCTGGGGTTTCCCTGGCAATTAAACTCCTTTAACATCCTATCACACCGCTGGTGGGGTAGATTCTGGGGGAGCCTCAAGAGCTTATTATAACAAAGCCAGAACTCCTAGAGTCGCCGTCCGGGAATCTGGACTCTGCCTTTGGCGTTTCTATCTCTGAGCAGCAGAAGACAGGCCTCTCCGCTGAGCTAGACGCTGCGGCCGGCTGGATACTTCTGTTTTGTTCCTGCCTTTAAAACAGTGGTTCTCAACCTTGGCTGCACATTGGAATCACCTGGGAATCTTTTTAAAATCCTGATTTCTGGGCCTCATCCTCTGGAAATTCTGTTTCTTTGTTGCTAATGTTGTGGCCTCACCCCATAACAAAGAAACAGAATTTCCGGAGGATGAGGCCCAGAATTCAGGATTTTAAAAAGATTCC
>NW_005353510.1:419877-427865 GCF_000412655.1 Myotis brandtii | reverse complement strand
AGAAGAGGATTTTTTCCTTTTATCATTTTAAAATGCCCATCAGTAAACACTTTAATTTACAGTTGAATATTTTCAGTACATCTACATTGTTTTCACTGTTCTATGAAAGCCACAATTTTATGTTTGAAATGTTTATAACTTTAAAAAGCCCTAAAATTCTCTAATCAGACATTGTGATTTCTTCTACTTTTATAAACTCTGATATTATAATATTTGTTTATAACCTTTTGCTTTTGCGTTCTGGAGAGCCTTTTAAAAATATTTCATTTCTGGGTAAGTGTATAAATGGATCATAGCTAAAAATATAAGGCTTATTGATAATACTGTTTAATAATTACTCTTTAAAGTTTAAATCATATGACTGCCTTCATTAGAAAGGAAAAAAAGGGGGGGCATAGTTTAGCAGGATCAATTAGAGATAAACAATTGAGAGGTAAACTAATTTATTCACAAACGGTTTCACATTAATTAAATTGTAACATATTTACTAAACTACTTTTTAGAATTGCTTTCTTTGCTAGTTGATTTTGACTAAACTTCCTATGAAATGTAGCTCTTGTGATTACTATGTAGTAGCAACACAAGATTAGCTTGCTTTAAGAAATTCCAACATGCAAACTGTAAACTTCTGATACATGATGAAAATGAAGGAAAAGTATACAGGTGAAGGAAGGATCCTTTCAAATAATCACATCTTCTTTAAATAGTTCTACTAGCGATTTATTTTCCCCAATGTGCTTTTAGCAGTTGTATTAATTTTCTATGGCTAGATAACAATATACCATAAGCCCAGCAGCTTAAAGCAACAGCCACTTATTCGCAGTTCTGTAGGTCAGAGGCTGGGTATGGCGAGGTTGTCTTCTTTGCTCTGGGTTGTAATCAAGGTGTTCATGAGGTTGCATTCCTTTCTGGAGGCTCTGGGGAAGAATTCGGGTGGTTGGAAGCCTGCCTATCCTTAGGGTAATAGGATGAGCTCCCCATTTCTTTACTGGCTGTTGTCTGAGGACTGCTCTCCAGTCCACCCATACTCCTGACTACTTGGCCGCCTCCATCTTCAAAGTGAGCAACAGATAAATCTGGCTTTGAACCTCCCTCACATTTTGAATCTCACCAGGAGGAGACCAGCCCTTTATAGGTCTCACCTGATTAGACTAGGCCCACCGAAGGCTCACTCAAGGTAACTTCCCTGCCTTAAGGTCAACAGATTTGGGACCTTTATTGTATCTGTATGAGCCTTCATAGCAGCTCCTAGATTAGTGTTGGGTTGGATCACTGGGAGAAAGTTTGCATACTGGGAGATGGGGACAAGAGTCTTGGGAGCCATCTCAGAATTCTATTACAGCCATGAAATGTATCATGATTGGATTTTTAACTTTATTTTTATTGTCAACATTGTTAAAGATGAGCCCATTTCCCCCACCCCCTCTGCCCACCTCCATCCCAAATCCATTAAAAATATGACTCCTAATATAATATGAAAGGTTAGTTGGAAGACTTGAAAGCTACTTTAAGAGGGAGTTAAACCCCTGTAGTTCAAGTTGTGGCATTTCCCTGGTCTCCCAGCGTGTCAAACCCCAAACACAAAGTGTTACACTGTCTGTGTGGACTCCACTCCCGTTCCTCTCCCACCCAAGACACGAGTCTTGCCGCCCTCCCTCCAGAAAGACATTTCTGATGATGTCACTGGCATGGGGACCTCCTGTCGCTCATCAGCATGGCAGGCATGGTGCACTTTGGGGGTTTATTAAAGGAAAGCTTGGGAACCTATAAACACACACCCCTAGCTTGGAGCTAGTAGAACTGTCCATTTAAAGAAGATGTGATTATTTGAAAGGATCCTTCCTTCACCTGTATACTTTTCCTTCATTTTCATCATGTATCAGAAGTTTACAGTTTGCATGTTGGAATTTCTTAAAGCAAGCTAATCTTGTGTTGCTACTACATAGTAATCACAAGAGCTACATTTCATAGGAAGTTTAGTCAAAATCAACTAGCAAAGAAAGCAATTCTAAAAAGTAGTTTAGTAAATATGTTACAATTTAATTAATGTGAAACCGTTTGTGAATAAATTAGTTTACCTCTCAATAGTTTATCTCTAATTGATCCTGCTAAACTATGGCCCCCTTTTCATGTTTTCTAACCTCACATATGGCATTGTCTCCTCCCAGGAAAATGCTGGTTGTAGCATAGCAGCCCCTCTATCAGCCCCTTCCCTTCCCTCTCCACGCCCTGCCCCTCAGAGCCAGAAATGCCACCCCAAAGGCCCAGCTGGGTCTCTCCCGCAGGTGCGCTGTGAAAGCACTCCTCGTGTTCTGCCGGCTACGTCATCTCTCTCTCACGTTTCAATCTTCAATGTACTCTTTGAAAAAAGAAACTTACCCAAACCTCCCCCAAAGCCAAATGGCATTCCTGGAGCCCAGTGCTCCGGTGAAGGTCCATCACATTGTTTCCAGTCGTTAAGCAAGTGTCAAACCACGTGCCCGCACTGCTTAGAACATAGGGAGTGTGGGAAGCTGCCATGTTTCCAGGGAGCAGCCGTCCCCAAACAGAATCCCTGGGACCCGAGACTCATTCATTTCAGAAGCATGTTCATCAGTTGTCCCTGCTTTCCTAGGGTTTCCTGTCTCCGTGGTGAGCGAGGGACCACTGCACTTCAGAGGTGACCCTGGTTCAGCCTGGGTGCGTCAGCTCAGCTCTTGGTCCCTGAGGCACCAGACCTCAGGTCTGTACAGTGTGCCTTCCCAGCAATGCTGTTGAGAAGGCTTCCCCATGAGGGTTCAGTGCCAGACACTCTGGGTTCAAATCCCAGACCTTCTGCGTACTAATCACAGTCCTTGAATGCTTCTGTGCTTTAGTTTTCTATCTCACAAGATGCACCCTTAGTGTGACTGGCAGGTAATAAGTACTCATTTCAGGCATCCCCACTTCCTGCATGGAGGCCTAAGCCTGGTGATGCGTTTCTTATCTTTTGGCTCAAAAACTGGCAGAGCTGAGTCAGTAGATGAGGCTTCTGTTACTTTCAAAGTATGTCCAGAATCTAACCACTTCGCCCCCTGCTCTGGTCCAAGCCATCAGACCTTCCTCACCGTGGTAATTGCACTAGCCTCTGAACTGCCCCCCTGCTTCTACCCCTGCTCCGTACAGTCTGTTCTTTACACGGTAGTTAGGATGATCCTTTAAAAATCTGAGTCTGCGATCCTCGCCTCAGAATTCTGCAAGGACTTTCCATTTTACTGAGTGTCAAAGGAAAGCCCTTTCAATGGCCTGTAGGCCCTTCCTTATCTGGGGCCCTATCAACTTTCTGACCTTCTGCTCACTCGGCTCCTGCCCTGCTGGCCTCTTGGCTGCTCCTCCAACAGGCCAGGCCTGCTTCCACCTGGAGGTCTTTGCACGTGTGGTTTCCTCTGCCTGGAGTGATCTATCCTCAGATGTGTGTCATCTCCTTATATCTGCGTTCAAATGTGTCCTTCTCAAGAGGTTCACCTTGACCCTCTGCCCTCACACTCCCGATCTCCCTTACCTTGTTCTGCCTTTTCTTTTCCATAATCTGTTTCATAGTCTCTATTCATTATATATATTTGATTTATTTAGTATGACTATTAGTTTCTGTTTCCCTATCATTCTTATATATATATATACACACACACACACACACACATACATATATATATATACACAGACACACAACACACACACACACACACACTGTATTAGCTCCTTATAGGTCGGGATATTTGCCTGCTTTGTTCTCTGCTAGATCCCAATTGCCTAGAAACACAGCTGATGTATATTAGAGGTCAATAAGTATGTGAGTTAAACAAAGATTGGATGTGATGCTGGGAAGACAATGACAGAGAAAGATGGGTGTAATGACAGTTTAAAAGCCGGTATATTACAGAGAGCAATGCAGAATTTTAAATAAGAGCATGAATCAAAAGGGCAGAGTGCTGCAAAATTTGATTATAGGAACCCAAGCAACATCTGAACCGGTTAGTTTCACATTCACCTTTTCAGGCATTTGTAGATATATAAGTAATAATCTTGTGTTCCACCTAGTGTTTGGTCATAGGTGTTGAATAAATGTATTTTTATTAACCCACTGTCAGCTTCATAATTGTCAAAACTCAGGTGTATCTGTGAGGCAAACCTTAATAATCTCTGCAGTGCCCGCAGGTGAAGAAGAGGTAAAGGCTGGGACTGAAGGTCGATTGGTGATCTGAATTATAATATCCACCTAAGAGGGTGCAGGGGACAGATCTGGCCTGGTCTTTAAATTCCTACAGACAGGGGTCCGAGTTCCAGCTCTGTTATTTTGTAGTTGTATGGCTTAGGATGTTTTACACTTCAAGCTTTCAATTTATTATGTTTCAAAGTAGTAATATTATCCTAAAAATCAGAGGTAATTTGGTGAAAGTGTTTTAAAAATAGTAGACATTGTTGTTATTATTATTGTTGTTGAATGAACCTGGAGAAGTCAGGCTTTATTTAAATTTAGATTAGTGTTTGTATCTGCTATGGGCTGAATGATGCTCCCCCTCCCCAATTCATATATAATAATCTTAACCCTCAATATGACTGGATTTGGAGATGAAGCCTGTAAGTGGGTAATTAAGGTCAAATGAGGTTACAATGGTAAGGCCCTGATCCCATGGGATTCCTGTCTTTATAAGAGAATAGACCAGAGAGTCTGCTTCCTCCCTGTGGTTCGAGGACACGCGGGAAGGTGACGTCAGCAAGCCAGGGAGAGTCTCACCAGAAACTAAGTAGGTCGGCACCTGGATCTTGCACTTCCTGTCCTCCAGAACCATCAGAAATAAATTTATGTGTTTAAGGCAACCTGTCCATGGCACTCAGTTATAGCAGCCCAAGCTGAGGTAATATCCAATGGTGTTTCCTAGAGTGAGTTTTAGGTGAACCTACAGTTTGCAGTCAGCACTTGGGATAACACTGGGCAAGTTCTAAACCCTGATGATCGGGTCTTCTCAAAGCCTGTGCATTGTAAGGACTCCGGACTTGGGCTGGGACTCCAGGAAGGGCTCTGTTCCAGCAGAAAACTGGACGGCTGCTCAGAATCTGCGGTGGGAGACTGGCAATGGATCGGGCACATAGCCAGAGAGAAGGGAACCCAATGGAGACTCATTCCAGATTCCAGAAGTGACTTCCTTCTCTGCTCGTGTCTTATTGATGAATAGACAACACTGAACCTACAAATGATGGGCCCGAGGGCCCAGAGCTGAGTGGGGCCAGGGAAGATGAAGGCTAATAGATCCTGACAGGCCACAAAGTGCTCATCCCCCTAGACTTTACTGTGCTTTTAAAGGCAAAACCTAACACCTCTGCACATTAACATGTAGCTTGTTTTATAATTATAGGAGCATGTTTATACCATTAAAAAATATTTCAGCCTTGGCCAGTGTGGCTCAGTTAGTTGGGCATTGTCCCATGTACCGGAAGGTTGCTGGTTCCATTCCCAGTCAGGGCACATGCCCGGATTGTGGGCTTGATCCCTGGGTAGGGGGCATGCAGGAGGCAGCCAATCCATGTTTCACTCTCACATCTATGTTTTTCTCTCCCTCTCCCTTCCTTTCTCTCTGAAAATCAATAAAATATTTTAAAAATATTTCATATATAATTTATAGAATTGAAAGTGGTTGTCTAGCTATATCTAATGGACTAAATTCTCTAAAATATTATCGAGAGAGTTATATAAGCACTTTTATGATTACTGCCTGGGTAATCCTATTAAATAATTGTCTTTTACTTGAGGTCTGGGTTGTGGTTCTCAATGCTCAATCTTTATTTTTTACCATCAATATATTGATTGCTTAGCACCGATAATATTTCCTGCAGTTTGAGAGGTTTATCCTCTTGGTTGAATATTGTCATTTCCCTTGCTTGGGTAGCCAGAATATCTGAATTTTCCCTAATTAGAATTGACTTTTGGACAGACAAAGAGCCCCTTCAGGCAGTCATGATCTACATAAGGGGTAAACTTAGTTTTCTCAAGAGTCAATACTTTTTCCTTTGGCTTATGAACAATTCAGAAAGTTCCATAAAACCTTTTGCAGAAATAATTATGAAGGTATACAACGTATAAAATACATACGTCTAAAACATAGTTACTATGGTATGAAGATTCACTTAAACCAGTGGTTCTCAACCTTCTGGCCCTTTAAATACAGTTCCTCATGTTGTGACCCAACCATAAAATTATTTTCGTTGCTACTTCATAACTGTATTGTTGCTACTTTATGAATCGTAATGTAAATATCTGATATGCAGGATGGTCTTAGGCGACCCCTGGGAAAGGGTCGTTCGACTGCCAAAGGGGTCGCGACCCACAGGTTGAGAACCGCTGAGTTAAAGTAAAGTGAGTTCCTTACAGATGCAAGATAGCTGGTATGAGGCATACTGCAAGCCCCAAAGTTATTTAAAACTAATAATAAAAATAATATTTTTACAAAGTGATGGAACAGAACCACAAGGATTCTTTGACAATTGTTCTAGGAGAAAATCAAAACTCATGCAGATAATTGGGGGCCCTCCACGTTACAAATCCTGTATGATGAAATAAACTCATCTTCTTCAAAGCTAACTTCTAAGCACGGGAGGCATCTCCATGCTTTCCATTCCTACAAGTTCTCTAAAGAAAAACCAAGTACAATAGTAACCCCAATACTAACCATAATCAATTCACTCTGGGATTTAGAAACTCATCCCAAGACAGTGAATGGACTTCAGGGCTCCCTGGTACCCTAGCTCCCTCCATCATCAGAGCTAAGATGTTCCTACTGTGTATACTATAGGTTAGTGCTAACATGAGTGGACATTTGAAAATACAAAGCATGGAAGCTCAACAGCTCTTCAGTAACACAAAGCCACTTTCATCACAACACTTCAACTCAAACCTACTATTTAAATCTAATATTCATTCTAGGTCCAACAAGAACAGAAAAAAATGCAAATTCTCATAATGAAAACAGCATTTGTGTGTGTAGGTTTTTTTTTGGGGGGGGGGTCCTGATATTTTAGCTTTTATTTACTGAAATTTTGGGTAAAGTAGACGATATACTGCATTTTACAGCTACTAGAAAAGTATTTTTAAAATAAATTTTCAGTTCTACTTTTTAAACACCAACAAACACAAAATCTTCCCTTTAACTACCACGGCTTCTCAATTATTCTATATAAGTATGTGCAGAATTGTCCTTTAGAGACACATTGAAATATTTACAGATGAAATTATATGAGATGTCTAGGATCTGCTACAAAACAATACAGGCCAAGAAAATGGGTCAGAACATTGATTAAATACGGCCTCCCTTGAATTGATCATGATTGAAGTTGGGTAATGAGCAGATGAAGGTTCTCTCTATATCCTATCTACTTTTGGGATATAATTGAATTTCCTCTAATAAGAGAGTTTTAGAAGCAGAATGGGATGGGCATTTTAAAAAGGGGAGCTGCCAACTACAGCAAATAACTACTAGAGCTCCAGGGTAGACGTGAGAAGTGGAAGAGTTTGGGCATTAATTCTGTTTTTGTTCTTAAACCTATCTTCTAAACAGCTCATTGCCTCATTAAAATGGACTCACCCCGTGTTCACTGTGGAGGTGCCAAGGTCTCCAAGTGAAAGAACTTCAACCAACTAACAAACTAGTACTAACCTAAAGGGAACTGCCATAGACATCAGTTTATGACAAGGCCGCTGTGATATCTGGTGTTTAGACCACATGTATCAGACGACTACCAATATGTCAGGCACATGTATGTGCCTGAGCAAGTTTCATTTGTGTATAGAATGGAATGGGGAAACCAGACTCTCCTGCGATAGTGTCCTGAAATGGGAGTAGGAGACTATAAGATTAACTTGTCATATAGAAATGAGCCTCTAATCAGTGGTTCTCAACCTTCCTAATGCCGCGACCCTTTAATACAGTTCCTCATGTTGTGGTGACCCCCAATTTCATTGTTACAAATTGAACATA
>NW_005353510.1:414272-418233 GCF_000412655.1 Myotis brandtii | reverse complement strand
ACAATATATAATTATATATGTGTTTTCCGATGGTCTTAGGCAACCCCTGTGAAAGGGTCGTTCGACCCCCAAAGGGGTCGCGACCCACAGGTTGAGAACCACTGTTCTAGAGCCATCTATGAGTCTATGCTATAATGTGGCACAGCATGTGAGGGCTGAGGAGACCTGGTATTATGGATGTAGGATTGAACATAATTAAAGCATAGTGATTAATCACAAAAACAATATGTAATTATATATGTGTTTTCTGATGATCTTAGGCAACCCCTGTGAAAGGATCGTTCGACCCCCAAAGGGGTCACAACCCACAGGTTGAGAACTGCTATTCTAGAGCAATCGATGAGTCTATGCTATAAAGTGGCACAGGGTGTGAGGGCTGAGTAGACCTGGTATTATGGATGTAGGGTCAGCACCCAAGCTGCTGGTCATCTTGGGAGGACTTCGTGCAGAAGTACCAACTCTAGTGGAATTAGAATTATATATCAATTATATCTAGAACATATTATTGAAATTATATATTTATATTTAAAATATATTTAAATGTATTTTTTCCAGAACTATTATCTGCCCCTTTGAAAGTAGTTTTTTGTTTTAGAGTAGTGGTTCTCAACCTTCTGGCCCTTTAAATACAGTTCCTCATGTTGTGGCCCAACCATAAAATTATTTTCGTTGCTACTTCATAACTGTAATGTTGCTACTGTTATGAATCGTAATGTAAATATCTGATATGCAGGATGGTCTTAGGCGACCCCTGTGAAAGGGTCGTTCGACTGCCAAAGGGGTCGCGACCCACAGGTTGAGAACCGCTGACTTAAACCCATTCTAGTCAGTATCCTTTCATGTAGGAAGTTTAAACTCTCCAACTATATTTAATATAAACAGTTGAATAAGAGAAAGCATGGCCCTTCGCTTTGGGCAGCTCATGGATTAATGTAGTAGGGAGAGAGGCAAGTTTGAAGGTGATTACTACACAGTGTGAAATCTGCTAAGGGAGAAAAATATTCGTGGGTGCTATGGGAACAGAGAGGAGATGCACTTAAGATCATTGGGGTGACATGGATATTTTTAAAAATATGTGATACTTAAGTTGACTGTTGAAAGATAAATAGAAATTATCCAGGTGAGTGGGGAAAGGCTGGTAGAACAGCAAGACACTACAAGCAGAAGGAACAGCATGTTCAAAGGTATATTTGGGGGAACTTTATGGTTATGAGAGTAGGGTTTTGCAGGTGGTGAGGCTGAGGCCACACCATGAAATGTCTTACATTTTAAGATGTTTGAAAGAAGAGCCACAATGTGTTTTAAAAAGTGGAGTGTTGTGATTATTTTTGTACTTTAGAAATTTTATTCAAGAATAATGAACACTTTGTAAAGTATATGATTGTCTAACCACTATGCTGTACACCTGAAACCAATATAAAATAATATTGAATGTAATGGAAAAACAATTAAAGAAAATAATGATAGTATCTACCTATCTTTTCTCATTTAACCTCATTATAATCTTGTGTCCAGCCAAGTATTAGTAATATATTGGACTCTACTAAAAATATATTAATTTTGCTATTCTCTTATATATAATTCTTAAATTTTATCTATATTCAACTTTCAATGATCACATTAGCTAATAATGACAGGATAGATATCCTATTAACTTGCATAACTGTCCCCCATTTATTAGCCTGGATTTTACTGGTTAAATGGCAACATGTTCAAAAGAAATTATGTGGCTACAGAGAACGGACAGCAGCAATATTCTCTGTCTCCATGTAGAACAATACTAGGAGCAAACATTGTTTCTTGTCTTTTGTTATAAGTGCTGGGACCAGGTGAAAATAACTTAGTTGCCTGCTTTCAGAAATGCCTGGTTATGAAAGAAAAAAGTCAATCAAGGAAAAAAAAAGTAAATCAACGAAGCAACTTACTTATTAGCACTACTGGCTTGTTCACTAAGACTTGCATCAAGACTATTGCCTCACTGTGTCTACCAATCCAATGCTATTTAGTAATAATAATACAAATAATAATAAATAATCAAATCTATTCCAAATCTCAACCAGTTTCCCACTTGGATACCCATCTTAAAATTACCCAGCCAAGACCCTCAAACTCTACATAAGCTCTGCCCTAATTTATTATTTTGAGACATTACTAAGTTTCTAGCAGAGTGGTGGTCTTCCTTATTATTCTAGTGTCTTTATTGGAAGAAAGTGACAGTCAATACTATTCTGCTGTAAATTTGTGTTGGCATCCTATTGTTAGAATATAACTTACTCTGTGGTATTCTGATAAAGTTACTGCAGCAACATCGCTCATCAGGTAGTGTTTGAAGATGAGTGATGCTGGATAGGCGAGAGCAAGCATTAAGTCATTTACTTTTTCAGCCACGATTTTATCAAAGAACATGGGGTAATAACTGGTGGCAGGGAGAGTGTCCAGATTTTGAGTGGTGGGGGCCAGTGTCATCCCTTTGCCAGAGTGGACACGTCATTTCTGAACTGTGCTAAGCACGGGTGTATTTCTGGAAAGGAGCAGAGAAATCATTTACATAGGTTACCCAACACTCCTCTGTGGCTCCTCGCTGTTCTCGTGAGGAAATACAATTTATGGCTTTTGATGCCCTTGATAATCTGGCCTCTGCTTACTCATCCTTACTCTCTTCTGCATCCCCCTCCCCAAAATGCACATTCTTCTATGCACATGGATTCATTTTGCAAGCACATTGGGCCTTTGCACATGCTGGTCTCACTGTTTGGACCGCACTGTCCCACGTCTAACCAGTGAACCCCTATACTGCTTTTCTGTCTCAGCTCGGTTAGTACTTCTTTGGGGATTGTTTTCTGAACCTCCAAGACTGTACTAGGTGCCCCTCTTACATAACCCTATAGCAGCCATTTCCAACCTTTTCATCTCATGGCATACATAAACCAATTACTAAAATTCTGCGGCCCACCAAAAAATATATTTTATTTTTTGCTGATCTGACAAAAAAAATTAGGTATAATTTTGACTCATTCACACTTGCCTGCTATTGTGTTGACTGTCGTTTATTTTTATTATTTGACACTATAAGAGAAAAGCAGTCAGTGCCACTGGCTAAATAATTTTGCAGGCTTTAAAAATTCTTGCTGCACACCAGTGTGCCTACCATAGTAAACCAACTGAAAGTCACTGCCTTATAGTGTTCTGTGATTTCCTTACTATCTACTCTAGCATTGATCATGCTGTATTTTAATTACTGGCTTTCTCTTGCCCACTTCAGACAGTAAGCACATTGAGAGAGAGATTCTATCTTATGTTTTTCTATGTATTACCTACCTAGCATACTGCCTGCATACTAGTACATAATAAATATTGATGGAAGAAATGAAGAAATACTTGCCCTGCTGCCTCTGATGATCTGAAATTCCGGCTTTTTTCATCCTCTTGGCTCTGTTGGTGTTAAGACCACCTCCTGTTGGACAGTGTACCTGACCTGAAACTTTTGGAATTTATTTCACATGTTGATTTAGTTGTAGTGAAACACAGAAGTTTCCCCTTCATTGATTTTATTGACCAGAGGGTAACTTGAATTGTAGCTGGTCTTAGGACTTGAAGTAGGAGTTCAATAGCGGAATTTAAAGCTGCAGGCACTGCCACCTATCTGCTTTATGGTCATTCTTGTACTCTTGCTGTGTACACTTCACTTGTATGCATGGAATCTCTTCGTCTTGAATATGCAACCTTCTATGTGCTTGCCATGCATGAATGCAATTGTTAGGATTCAATGTTGTCCCAGCAGCCTTGCCTCATGACATTGGTATACAAGTTCTGTGAGTTTTCTTCCATTTTGTGCCCTCAGCTCACTGCCCCTCACCCTACCCCCTCCACCCAAGGGTTTATTTTCCATTAAATGATTGTGGTTGGCTGAATTTCTCTAAGCCACTAATGCCACTGGAGCACATTCCTCTGTGTTTCTAGA
>NW_005353510.1:410723-414153 GCF_000412655.1 Myotis brandtii | reverse complement strand
TGGTGACCCTCAATTTCATTGTTACAAATTGAACATAATTAAAGCATAGTGATTAATCACAAAAACAATATGTAATTATATATGTGTTTTCTGATGATCTTAGGCAACCCCTGTGAAAGGATCGTTCGACCCCCAAAGGGGTCACAACCCACAGGTTGAGAACTGCTATTCTAGAGCAATCGATGAGTCTATGCTATAAAGTGGCACAGGGTGTGAGGGCTGAGTAGACCTGGTATTATGGATGTAGGGTCAGCACCCAAGCTGCTGGTCATCTTGGGAGGACTTCGTGCAGAAGTACCAACTCTAGTGGAATTAACTCTATAAAGGTGAGAGGGTGTCTGGATGTCAGATCCTGCCTTGAGGAGTTGAGCTATACTAGTATAGAACCAGGCACTCGGGTCCTGATGCAGACAGTCTCTGCCCTGAAGTTTAGAATCTCAGAAACACTTTGCAGCATTCTAGTACATTTTCCAACTCCGACCATTCAGTTTCCAGGACACACTGCGACAACGAATCATTTCCTTGCATTATCAGCACACTGCCCATGCCTGTCTGCTTGTAGCGAATCATCCAGAGTGAAATAGGAGCCTCCAATCAAATTCTGCCAGTGGAACTGCTGAGGGGTGGTGAGTGGCTCATGTGGAGGAGAGGTGTTGCTTAGACAGACAGACAGTATGGAAGGGACTTCAGGTGGTATGTTACAACCACTGTGCAAAGTAAGGGACGGACACTGGGCCCCCTTCTCTGGTGGGACAGATCTCCAGGGTGAGAAAATAAAAAACAAGAAATAAACACCATCCCAAAGCAGCCACTGAGAGTTCAACTCCCTGGGAAGCTACTTCTGGGCCAGCCATCTCAGCCACCGAGGCTCAGAGTCTGGGGTCACATTTCTTGCTGGAGAGACTTGGCGCGGACCTTTCTGGAAGGTGTCCTGGGGAATCCATGAACTTCATCCGCAGTGGGGCAGGGGCCTTTGTCACTGACGTGCGAATTCTTTTGGAACTTCTTTGGAGCCATCTTGGTGGCGGGAGAACAGGAGCTCCCAGAGGACGCTGTGGGCCCCGTCTTTGGGGAGCATCCCCTTGCCGGAAGCCAATTCCAGCATGTCAGCAGGGCTGAATCATCTGGAGATGGCTGAGGGCATTTCCCCAAACCTGAAAATCACGCATAAAATGATTGCTTGCTGCCAGATAAGGGCATCTTAAACCACATGTTAATGCCTCCGACTGGCCAAACACCTGAACAGCTGTAGGCAGTTTTCCCCCAATCTGACAATGGATTCTGTATACCTAACCCTACCCTTTGATGTGTATATCTACCTTGCTTTAGGACAAATTGTGTTAATAAATAGCAAGGGGTCCTGAGACAAGGAGAACTTGGTTTCTTTAGCCAAGCTCCTCTGGCCCCCCAAAGGCCTTTCAAAATTATGTTTTGTCTCTGGACTCTTGATTAATTTACACATAGCACTTCTCCAGATTCCTGAACCCTTCTAGATGCTGGATTAAAACCACCAGCATTATCCCCTCTTCGAAGCACAACGTTTACTCAGCACTGTATTCCAGGCACCAAGCTAGGCACTGCTTTGTAACCATGGATACAGCGTGGACACTGTCCTCCTGGAGCGTCTAATCTAGCGGGGGATACACTTTCATAAAGAAAGTTATAATACAACGGGGTGCCTATAATATTGGGGTGACATGTTTATTAAGGATGTCAGAGGAAGGGCACCTCTCCTTAAGAGGGAAGTTGGGGTGCAGATAGGGAATGACCACTCTGAAATCTTCAGATGAGGCTAAATTGTATTCACACATCATGTTATTGTGCCGCCTCGCTGGCTTGGCCTTGAGAAAAACACCCATCAAATCTGGTTGTATATCCTCTTGATTTGTGGTGTCTGAAGAGACCGGGTTTAGATCTGTCAACATTCTCTGTAACTGCGTGCAGCACCCTGCTCTGCTGCCGCTGATAATGCCGCCTGCTTCCGATTTCAGCGGGTTGCTATTGACTTCATCTGACCTCTGCACTGCTAATACATCTTCCATGAGAAGAAGGCAGAATGTACAATGGGACTCTCATTTTGATCCTTATCTATTGGTTTAACTGATGTCTGTTTCAAGTGTTTTACATCACCAGTATATTTTAAGGACTGACTCTTAAATATACTTCAAGGAAAGTAAAACCGCATAATTAAAAAAAAAAAATCAGAGAGTTGGCCAGTGTGGCTCAGCTGGTGGAGTGTCATCCTGTGCATTGAAAGGTTGCTGGTTCGATTCTTAGTCAGCAGGGAATATGTCCATGTTTGGGTTTGGTTCCCTGGTAGGGTGTGCATGTGGTAGGCAACTGATTGATGTTTCTCTCATCTCTCTCTCTCTCTCTCTCAAATCAATAAAAACATATTTTTTAAAAATCAGAAAAATATTAAAAAGATGGATAAGTGTGTAAAAAACTTGAGTGATTATGTAGAATTCAAATGACTCTCTTTATCAGGATTATGGGAAAGTCCTTCCTCAAATTAGAGTGGTTGGAAAGAGGGGAACATTTGTTGTGAGTTCAATTCCTGGTCAGGGCATATAGCTAGGAGGCAGGTTCAATCCCAAGTCAGGACACATACGTAGGCAACCGATCCTCGTCTTTCTCTCACCTCGATGTCTCTCTCTCTCTCTTCTCCCCTCCCTTCCTTTCTCTTGAAAAATCAATAAAAACATATCCTTGGGTGAGGATTAAGTAAAAAAGAAGAATTAGCCTTTTGTAAATTGAAGAATAGATGAGAGGCCCAGATCTATTAATAAGAAATTACTAGAACTATGTGAGCAGAAGAGATGGGGAGGTTTTTGAAATTGAGACAAAGAGCGGGAGCTGCTCATGCTTTGTGAAGAACAAGATGAAATCACGTGGAGCAAACAGGTTAAGAAGATGAAGATTATAGAGCCAAAGGAAACGTATTAAATTAGAGGCCCGGTGCACAAAATCCGTGCAGAGGTGCGGTCCCTAGGCCTGGCCGGCGATCGAAGCGCGAGCGTCTGGCGTGGCAGGACAGATCCCAGCTGACCTCTGGGCTCTGGGCAGCACCTGGGCCCCCAGGCCTCGCAGACCAGCTCCTGTGCAAACCCACGGGGAGCCTGACTGGTCCCTGCGGTCCTGGTGGCTGTGGCCCAGCTCACTCGGAAGAGGCCACGCGGGTGTGGAGTGGGCTCCTCATGGGCGCCTGGCACCTGAGTGCAGGGGCTTTTCTGGTGCTTGAACCCTGGCGTCCTGGCAAAGAGTGGCAGGGGGAGTGAGAGCGAGCTTGACGGACACCCATATTATCACCGCATCTCCGTCCCCATCACCCCTGCACCCAGGTAGCCGGTGAGAGGTCACAGTGGGTCACTGATGCCCGCCATGTTCTGCACCGCCCCCTGGTGGTCAGCGCATGTCATAGTGAGCAGTC
>NW_005353510.1:405329-410494 GCF_000412655.1 Myotis brandtii | reverse complement strand
TGCAGGAGGCAGCTGATCGATGTTTCTCTCTCATCGATGTTTCTAACTCTCTATCCCTCTCCCTTCCTCTCTGTAAAAAATCAATAAAATATATATTTAAAAACAAAACAAAAAACTCATAATTCTCAAGAGAAAGGCAGATGCAGACAAAAGATGCCTTACTTCTTAGTTCAGGGAACACAGATTACGTTCCTCCTCCTCCTCCTTCTCCTCCTCCTCCTCCTCCTTTGTCTTCTTCTTTTTAAAGACAGATTTTTCTGAAACTCCAGGAAATAAATTTAGGGCTTTAATAACTGAAAGAGATCATAGGAGAAGGAGAAAACTTCAAAAAAGCAATGTAGGCTAGGCTTCATAAAACAAGACCCCAGTTTTACAGATGGAAATCTGACCAAGAGGATTAATGAGAGCTCCTGCCAATACCAGCGCAGCTGCTAACTCCTGGACCCCAAAGAGATAGGCAACCTCCCCCCCTTCCCCCAAGACTATATCACTATGTTCAATCATAAAGCTGGTGCTGGTAACTGCAAATGTTAATGTTTTCGCTAGCCGGTGGATGGTGGATACATTACCTTTTTGGTAGTGTAGAGAGCACTTCTGCAGACCTACATCCCCCCAGGGGGTGAAAAACCTGCCTAAAGTTGGTTTGTTGGGTGGAAAAAAGAAATAGATCTCTAAGTGCGTAAGAGAACATTGAGTTTTAAAATGTTGTTCATCACTTGTTTTCTAAGAGTTTCTAATTTCTCACAGAGGCAATCCTATTTGAGATGAGATTTGAGTAATAAAAGCATCGCATTCGAAAGGTATTCATACAGATAGAAGAAAGCATTAATGATTTTTTTCTTTCAAGATTTTAATATAAGGCCTGATACTATATCTCTGCATGGGTTGAGCTCCAATGTCTTTTTAATGGAACTTTAGCTTGAATGGACCTCAGAGGTAGAGGTCTGAGCCAGAAGAGAAGACAGCTTTTTCATCAATTGCTTTTGTCCAACAGAGGGCACTTGGAGCTCACATATAAATAGCAGCAGCAGCTGCGGCAGCAGCATTTAAGATATCCATTTTCATTGCCATGGTGATTCTTAATTAACACACAGCATCAGGTTTTCATTGACACTAGTAAAATGAGGTGACTGTGACCTTGATTAATAAAATGTGTAATCATTTTGGAAATATCAGGAGTAGAAACGTGTTCGATAGTTCTTCTTGGTGATTCCATTGGACTGTAAGTGTTAAAAAAAAACAAACCAAACTACATTCCAGATTATCCAAGCTCCATTTCCTGGGTAAAAGTTTTATTTCTTCTTAAAAATAAAGTTGATTATATGTTTGTGAAAATGTAAGGAGAAGAAAGATTACATATTCTTTTATTATTATGCACGGAGAATTAAATTGTTTGATATTTCTCAATATCAAATAAATAAGAGTCGGACGTAGGGGAATGGAGCTTTAGAGTGGTTCTAACATTCTGTCATTTTTTTCAGAATCCAGCTCAAGAAGGAAAATGAGGAAAATTAAAGTCTCTGCCTCTGTTGTGTTGACGAGTTAAAGCTTTGATTTACCACTAGAGGGCACTGTTCACTATGTGATCTTTCTGAAACCTTTAGCCAGCAGGGCTCCTATTCAAATGGAAATGCTGCATTTACCAGGGTTTGTGAATTGTTTAGGAGTCATCAGAAGCACCCCACAATTCTGGAGAGAGCTTACCCCCCTCCTAATGCTTCTGTTGATTGTGATGCAAAGTCCTTGACTGCATCAAAAATAAGCTGGAAGGTTCCACAAATCCAGATTGCCTGTGTAACTATACATAAAACGTACTTCACTTTCATAATCTTTTTATTCCCATAGAATACCAGTGATGGCAAACCTATGATATGCATGTCAGAGGTGACACGCGAACTCATTTTTTGGTTGATTTTTCTTTGTTAAATGGCATTTAAATATGTAAAATAAATATCAAAAATATAAGTCTTTGTTTTACTATGGTTGCAAATATCAAAAAATTTGTATATGTGACACGGCACCAGAGTTAAGTTAGGGTTTTTCAAAATGCTGACACGCCGAGCTCAAAAGGTTCGCCATCACTGGAATAGACAAAGTACAAAATTAAGAAACTTTATGCTTCTCCTCTCACGTTTTTACTTTGGACTTATTGATCACATTGGTACTATAGCTTCATGTGATGTTTACAGCACAAAGCAAAGGAGTTCATTGGTCTCTCTTTTTTCAAGTTAATGAATAAATAATTGATCTTAAAAAAAATCCTGGCTATTGCATTCTGAGGGGAATTGGAATTTGCCACCCCAAATATGCCTTTTGGGATACTGACTATCTTAACGTGGTTATTTTACATAAACAAAAGACTCAGACCTTTCACCCTTTACCCTTTTCCTGCCTAAATGCATTCCGATAGAAAAACCTGCTTCAGGAAGGGACCCTTGGCATGCTCACGCTGGTGTATATGAACTAAGTATGGTGGCCGGGGAGAATCTAGCAGAGGCTGTTTGTGGGATCCCCTCTGTGTCCCTTTGCTTCTGGGCGTCCCAGCAAGAATCTGTTTATCACATGCTTGCTTGCCGGGGACCAATTGCAGCATGTCATAATTTCAAGAGTTTCATCAAAAGGTTGATGAGACTTGGGGACTCAACAGGGTTGAGTCACACATGTAGTCAGTTGGGAATGCAAACCTGAATAGTAAACTGATTGTGGCTGCCAGACAGCTAAAAGGCATCTTAATCTACATGTTATTGCTTCCTGCTAGCCAAACACCTGAATAGCCGTAGGCTAATTCCCCCATTTTGACAATGTTTCTGTATACTCTTTGAAGCGTATATCTCTGCCTTGCCTCAGGACAAATTGTGTTAATAAAAAGCATGGGGTCCTAGAGACGACGAGAGAACCTAAGACCTTAGACTTAAGATCTTGAATCTTAGCTCCTTTAGCTAAGGTCCTCTGACCTCCAATGCCTTTCAAAATTATATCTCCTCTCTGGGCTCTTTATTAGTCTCTGGATTCCTATGTCATCTACACACAGCCTTTTCCAGATTCCTGAACCCTTCTTGATGCTGGGACAAGAACCCCAGCACTTGCTCTTTCTCTCTACTTGTGAATTGCCTACTTTCCCTTTTAAATCCCAGACCCCTGCCTCCCTCTCCTTAGTTCAGAATGACAGATAAACCACAGCTACCCATGCCTCCTGGGGTCTCACATCCGATGGGAACCGCGTATTATATAAACAATAAATGTGGTCATTTTCTCCTTTTAGTCTGTCTCATGTTCATATGATTATTAGTCCAGCCAGAAGGACTTAGAAAGACGGAAGGAAAATTTATTTTTTTCCACCCCCACAACACATTTTCTGGAGTTGGCCTATCATATCTCCAACTGTGATGTTTTATAACTCTGGTTTCTCAATAAGGCATGTGGTAAATTATGTTATTATTTGAAAATATTTACTCCACCTTCTTCCCAACAGGAAGAGAATATTTCCCACGCCATCATGCTGAACTTGGTCAGTGAAATGTGAGAAGTACCAATACCACTTTCAAGCAAAGGCCTCCAGGGTGGTTTACGCCTGTTGCTCTTCCTTTCTGTGGTAAGAAAGCCCAGTTGTGCACTGTGGCTGCCCCCTCAGCCTGGGCCTCTGCATGTGAAGATAGGTGGCCCAGACCGAAGTATTCATAGCCAAGTGGTCCTTGCTGACATGTCACGTGGGCAAGAAATATGTTTGTTGTTATGAGCCACTGGAGTTTTGAGGTTGCTTTTGGTGCAGCAAGCCGACTAATATAAAAATTGATAAGAGGCGTGTGGTGCTCTTGCATGAAAATAAAAATAGGTGGCAGTTGCTTCAGGATAAAGCTGTAGGTGGTGAGAAAACTGCTAAGGAAACTGAAAAGAGTAGTGGTCCCTGGAAGATGGTTTTGCTGCAGTGGCAATGACAGGGATTTTGGGCAGGAAACGCATGGTGTTCCCCTGGGCAGGAAGGTCTCCTGGGCTCTTGTCTGGTGGAGTCGAAGAATGAAACCATGGATGAAAGGTGGTATAGCAAAGGTGGAAATCTATTGAGAAAAAAGTACAGATTCCCACATGGGAAGGGGGGAAGAATCTCACAGCACAGACTCCCACGTGGGGAGGGGCAAAGAGTCCCACTGAGTTCCTTTTTCCACGGTGTATAAAGGCTGCAGTTTTTTGTGCCTTAATATTCCCTCTGATTGGTTGCTATTCCTTTGATTTGGTCACTATAGTAACTCTTGAGCTCAAAGATCAAAACCTCACCTGGGACACATGAGGCCCTCCTCCCTCATTGTTTCTCATCCCCTCTGGGCTTTCTTCCTCTTTCCCTTTATTCTGTAAATGTGTACCTTTTGCTACTCCCAGTTCCCTTATCTTATGGAAATGTAACCTTTTGCAGCTCTGCAGCCTGTGCTTTTCCCATGGACCCCCTTAATTTTAAAAATTCCCTAAACCTGCCTATTTCACCCCTCAAAATTCCTATTTCAGCAATAACCTGGGAGCCAGATAGAGTTCCTGATAAACTTGTGGCATTGGCAGGAAAGGTATTTAAACAGGATCTTACTAATGCGCGTTAGTCCTTATTGGCTGCATTTCACAAAATATTTTAAAATAAAAACAAATTTAGAAAATAACTGGCTCATTTGCAGGAAAGAATTAAAAAAGAAAAAAAATAACCTCAAAATCTGGGATTTCAGGGTTGAAAAATAGGACTGTTTTCACTAGTAATCTTCAATGAGTAAAAGATAAAACTGAGAAATATTTTGAGCCAAAACTAGTGCTTACAATATAGGTTGAAATAAAATCATGGAGTGGCCACAATTTCTGAAAGCAGGACTCTGCAACCCCTGGGTCAGCCCACAGTACCCTTAGTTAAACCCAGAGAAAAAACATACGTCCACAGAAAAATTGTGGTGGAGGCTACTAGCCATGGGTTATGAAATCAAATAAATGCATACCTAACAATTTTTTTTGCAAGAGTTGTTCCTCTAAAACAGTGGTTCTCAACCTTCTGGCCCTTTAAATACAGTTCCTCATGTTGTGACCCAACCATAAAATTATTTTCGTTGCTACTTCATAACTGTAATGTTGCTACTGTTATGAATCGTAATGTAAATATCTGATATGCAGGATGGTCTTAGGCGACCCCTGTGAAA
>NW_005353510.1:379143-405121 GCF_000412655.1 Myotis brandtii | reverse complement strand
GTAGACGGTCTCATCATGGTCGTCCAGCAGCGTTCAAAACTGCTGTGATTGCCAAGTGCCTCTCATGCTTCCTGCTTATGGATGGCGATGTTTCCTGTAGCTGTTCTGTCCCTGTTCCAACACTGCACATGGGTGTGTGGTGGTTATTTTGTCCCTGATTTAGAGACAATCAAGTCTTTAACTTTGCGCCCGATGTCATAATGGGATGAGACTTTCTGAGCATGTTTCTTGGAAGTGGGTAATTTTGAGTGAGAAAGACAAGTGAATGCCCACAGAAGGTAGTCTGCGAGAGGTTGTATTATTGTTTACAAACATGTATTTCCCTCTCCTGTCATGGGCGGAGTGTATTTTCCTGCTCCATTGATGTTGGGCTAGTTCATGTGACTTTTTTGTTGTTAATCCTCACCCAAGGATATTTTTTTCCACTGATATTTAGAGAGAGGGAGAGGGACAGGGGAAGGAACACTGCACATGGGTGTGTGGTGGTTATTTTGTCCCTGATTTAGAGACAATCTAGTCTTTAACTTTGCGCCCAATGTCATAATGGGATGAGACTTTCTGAGCATATTTCTTGGAAGTGGGTAATGTTGAGTGAGAAAGTCAAGTGAATGCCCACAGAAGGTAGTCTGCGAGAGGTTGTATTATTGTTTACAAACATTTATTTCCCTCTCCTGTCATGGGCGGTGTGTATTTTCCTGCTCCATTGATGTTGGGCTAGTTCGTGTGACTTTTTTGTTGTTAATCCTCACCCAAGGATATTTTTTCCACTGATATTTAGAGAGAGGGAGAGGGAGAGGGACAGGGGGAGAGAGAGAGAGAGAGAGAGAGAGAGAGAGAGAGAGAGAGAGAGAGAGAGGGGAGAGAGACACATGGATTGGTTGCCTCCCACATGCACCCCAACTGGTGTGGGGATCACACCTGCAACCCTTTGATACGGAAGTTTTGGACTGGAACCCGGATTCTTTGTCCGCCGGAATCTAAGAATGAATCCACAGACAGAAGATGGTAGAACAAAGGAGGAGATTTATTGAAGAACACTTCTGGATGAAGGGCTTCCTTCCCTTTATTTTGTAAATATGGACCTGTTGCTGTTCCCAGCTCCCTCATTCTATGGAAATGTGCCTGATGCAGCTATTCAGCTCCTCTATTCTATGGAAATATACCTTCTGCTGCTCTGCAGCCCTGTGCTTTCCTCCATGGCCCCCTTAATTTCCAAAATTTCTAAAATTCCCCAAACCTGTCCTATCTTGCCCCTAAAATTCCTGTTTCACTTTGGGAATTGAACCCGAGACCCTTTGGTGGGTGGGCTATCACTCTAACCACTGAGAAACACAGGCCAGGGCTCATGTGACTTTTTTTTTTTTACCAATGGAATATGAGCCAATGAGACATATACTACATGACAGAAGCCTCAAATGTGATTGCTTCCTGTTCCTAGGCTCTGTCACAGACACTAGAAGAGGGGCTACATCTTTATCTGAGGTCATCAAATGAAAGGACATGCAGAGCAGAGCTGAGCAGAGCTGAGCAGCCCCATCCACCTGCAGGTGCAGACACGTGAGTGGGAAATCATTGTTTGCTGTTGCAAGCCACGGAGATTTTTGGGTTGTTGCTTTACAGCAGGCCAACTGATGCAGGACACAGGACCGTATCTGAGATTCACTTTGCAGTTCTATTCAAAGGGGATAACACACATACAAATATTAATTTATGTTTATTAAAAAACAATACTTTTGACTACAGCGTCACCAAAATCTTAGCTTATATGACAAATGAAATGAAACGTGTTTTTTCTTGTTAACATAAAGTAACACTTGCTGATGTTGAAACCTCCAACACTGCATATTTCCAGTTGAAAGATAATTCCATAAGAGAATGAAAGGTTACTGGGTTAGTTTAGTAGGACTCTGTGCTATATCTGTAGTGAAACAGTGAGATCAAACCATCTGTAATATATGTGTTCACTAAGAGTGAACTGGACACTTTCAAAAATGACATATGAATTACTGACATAAGGTATATCAACACTTAGCCATGATTCTTCAACTCGGTCATGTGTCACACGAGTGTAGGATTATGTAGGAGTGTGTCCCCTGTGATAGGATACTGATAGTGAAGCAACATCTGCTGACAATTTCCTTCTTCTACAAATTGGAATGAATGTGTTTAATTTACTTATAATAGCACCAGGTTTCCTTTCATTAGAATATACTTTCTTCTGTGAAAGAATAATGGATGGAGTTCCATGTAGCACCTCAGGAGCATCCCAGCCTCTCAGGTTGATCTTGTTTGTGTTTTGGGCCGTAATAGAAACTTCACTTGGAAATGCATGCCACGTATGAACTTCACCTGTCATGTGGATGTGTAGCAGGGACGAGGCTGAACTCATGCAAGAACTGACGAGGCTTCTAATGGAGATAAGGATGAGAGGGGGTGCACCAATAAGCAGCTGGGCTACTGTGCTTCTAGTTGGGAACCGGGGTGAGCGGAGGAAATGAGGAGTGATCCCTAAGAGTAAGCTCAGAATGGCAGAAAGATTCTTCTACCTCCCCTTCCCAATTTTCTCACCCCAGTTTTTCTACTTAGGTCAACACAAATTATTTTCTAAAATAAAAAGTCCTACCAGAAAAAGTATAAAAAATATGTTTATTGATTTCAGAGAGGAAGGGCGAGGGAGAGAGAGAGAGAAACATCAATGACGAGAGAGAATCATTGATTGGCTGCCTCCTGCACACCCCTGGGGATTGAGCCCACAACCTGGGCATGTGCTGTGACCAGAAATAGAATTGTGACCTTCTGATTCATGGGTCGACACTCAACCACTGAGCAACACCAGCCAGGCGAAAAAGTGTATTTGTAACTTTTCTAATGCCGGAGGGAATAATTCCCAGAGAGTTCAGGAGGGGGATCTTTCTGCAGTGAGATGTGTTAAGATTAAGACCTGGGGGAGATGCCAATAAAGAGCTGGGCGCAGGCACAAACACGGGTGACATGCCATGTCTGACGTGTGGGCCCTGAGCAGATGGAGTGGGTAAAAGCACAGATAATGCCAGCGAGTGCCTGCGGACAGTGGGGGCTTTGGAAAGCTTCCTCCAGACTACTTGTCCTGCCTCCCAGGGAGCCATTCTTCGCTAGTAAATCCCACAGAGAACACGGCCAGTCCCCCAGCCCATGCCTCCCTCTGCGGCTTCTGCTGGGCCTGCCTTTGGAGATCTGTCAGCCATAAATACTTATTGATCCTTTCATGCCCACCCCACACGTCTCCACCTCTGTGATGCCTGAGTGATTCCCTTAGCAGATTAAGCTCCTTTCTTTCCTCTTCATTCTCACTCTCCTAGGTCCTGTCACTGTCCGTCTGGTACTGTGGATATATTGGGGACCATGTCCGAGGCTTACTCATCTTCGTAGCCCTAATTCCCTTACTTGAGCATCTTACACATAGTGGGTGTACAAATCCAGCTCACTCTGACATTTTATGGAGATGTAAAAATGGCAGTGGAAAGCTCGCACAACAAACTTTATTCATTGTGACGTTCTCTCTAGGCCAGCGGTTCTCAACCCGTGGGTCGCGACCCCTTTGGGGATCGAACGACCCTTTCACAGGGGTCGCCTAAGACCATCGGAAAACACATATATAATTACATATTGTTTTTGTGATTAATCACTATGCTTTAATTATGTTCAATTTGTAACAATGAAAATACATCCTGCATATCAGATATTTACATTATGATTCATAACAGTAGCAAAATTACAGTTATGAAGTAGCAACGAAAATAAT
This sequence comes from Myotis brandtii, assembly GCF_000412655.1. Lineage (NCBI taxonomy): Eukaryota > Metazoa > Chordata > Mammalia > Chiroptera > Vespertilionidae > Myotis > Myotis brandtii. Next base: position 401,340 of record NW_005353510.1, on the reverse strand, counting down.
TTTATGGTTGGGGGTCACCATAACATGAGGAACTGTATTAAAGGGTCGCGGCATTAGGAAGGTTGAGAACCACTGCTCTAGGGGGACAACTGGCCGAGAACCATTTTGCTTGCAGATTTCGGTACCTGATAACAGTCCTCGCTCCATAGAGTTTACTGCTGCAAGGTCTTCTCCCTCATCTGAGAAGAGGTTCGGCTGTGGCCGACAGTGGGTATGTGGCCAGGAGTCCTTCCCGTGCCCGCTCACCTTGTTTTTGACTTATGGGCCCGACAGTTATGGAGAGAGCCTGTGGCTCTTGGAGTCCTGCCTCTCCCCCCACAAAGGGTGTTGATTACTTTGGAATAAAACCCCCTCTCTCTCTGTCTCGTGCATGCCAGACCTGCTGCCGAGTGCGATGGCCATCTCCCAGCTCTTTTCTGCTCAAAGCTGTGCTTTCTTTTTTTATGGTACATTTCTTTTGCCTTGACCTGCTCATGGTGCCCCCCGAATTTGGCTTGTAAAACAGCATTGTCTGGGGATCCTGCCATCACGCATTCTCTGCTGGCGATGCTGGCGGCAGAAGGCTTTGCTTTTCCGGCCGTGACACTAGTTTTGTTGTAAAGGTGCCAATATTTCCTTCTTTATGGGAAAGTGTGTATGTGTATGTGGAAAGGGAGAGAGGAAGAGCAAGTGAGGAAGAGGGAAGGAGGGGGCGGGGAGGGGAAGTGTCAGAGGTTACCTCTGCGGTACAGTGTTAAGAATATTCCTTTATGTGGGCTTAGGTTAAACTGTGAATGCGATCGATGGAGTACCCCTGCCTGATTTGGAAAATTTCCGCCTCTGGCTTGGCTTTCACATTCCTGTTGCGCATGCTATTCCTCTGCCTTCCCCATGTCACACCTCACTGGATAGAGCCGGTGCTGTTAATAATGGCTGCCATTCAGTGACTACCAATTTGCACAAATACTGCAGATGTCGTATGTGTAATCATTCCACAAGTATCACAATATAGGAGCAATGCCAGTTTCAACACTCCAGATGAGAAAGCCGAGAATCATGATGTGGTTTCAGTAGCTGGCTCAGTTCCCCATCTGGGACAAAGCAGAGCGTAGATTTCGGATTCAATCTGTGGACTGTCTAGTTTCAAGACCCCTACCTTTCCTCTATGTTATGCCTTTTTTAGTTTTTAAATTTTTTATGTTTGTTAATCTTCACCTGAGGATATTTTCCCATTGATTTTTAGAGAGAGTGGAAGGGATGGGGCGAGACACAGAGAGAGAAGCATTGATGTGTGAGAGACACACAAATTTGGTGGGGATGGATCCAGCTTGCAACCGCAGTACCTGCCCTTGACCGGAATCAAACCCGGGACCCTTCAGTCCATGAGCCAACGCTCTATCCACTGACCCAAACCGGGGCGAGGGCTGTTACGCCATGTTCCCTCTAAGTTTCTCTTCATCACCCAGACCCCTGTCCCTGCACCCCCCGTGTCCTTCTTCCTCAGGCTGGAAAATAATGGGTAAATCAGGAGCTGGAATCTCAGAGCCTGTGGTCCTTAAGGTAGCAGGCTTACTCTTCCAGGTGATACAGCACCTTCACCCGTTCTGATGACCCTTTTCCAAAACCCCAAGGGTTCTGAAGGAGAGACTTTTCTGGACACTCTGCAGGCGCAGGTGCCCAAGACAGCGCCCTGTCCAGCGGATCTTCTCAGTGTATCTCCTCCGCCCGGAATGGCTGCCAGTGGAGCTCTGAATCCAGGTGGACTGTGTGCAGGTGAGGTTCTCAGTCACTACCTGTTTCCCCTCAGGCTCGACACCGCAGTACCACCTCACTCAAGTCCACTTGGCTACAAAGAATCAGGAAATCTTGGATTTGAAGCAATCTTAAAAAAAGAAAAGAACCCAGCAATTCCTAATCTGGGACATGCATTAAAATCATTTTTCAAGTTTTAAAATGTCAGGTTCCCAGGCCCAATGCCAGGGGATCCCCGTTGGATAGACCTTAGGAGGTGGCTGGGTGCAAGGGGTGGCTTGAAGCGCAGCCAGGTGGAGAACCACTCATTTAATTAACTTCAATGATATGTAAGTGCTTTCTGACTTGATTTAATTTCCTACGTCTTCATCTTTGCATCCCTGGGAAATACGCAGAAAGCAGAACATGAAGATTATTTTCTGCTCATTTCCACAAAAGAAAATCAGTGACAAGGATATTGAATTAGGAGTGACTGAGTCTTGAGGCTTATTATTGGAATAGCACACCGTGTCAATTTTTCAGTAGTTTTCCCCTAAGAGATCACCTCTTTTGGTGCCTCTTCCTAGTTGCCAATCATGAGGACATAGGTGCTCCTGGATAATTAGGTCAAGAATTTCAGAAAGATTATTAGCCTTTTATTTATTTACTAGAGGCCCAGTGCATGGATTTGTGCACCGGTGGGGTCCCTGGGCCTGGCCTGCGGGGATTGGGCAGAAACCGGCTCTCTGACATCCCCTGAGGGGTCCTGGATTGCGAGAGGGCACAGGCCAGGCTGAGGGACCCCACCAGTGCACGATCGGGCAGGGAGGGACCACGGGTGGGCTCCAGGGCATGTCAGGCCCATCTTGCCCAGTCCCGATGGGCTGGACCCCAGCAGCCAGCTAACCTACTGGTTGGAGCGTCTGCCCCCTGGTGATCAGTGTGCATCATAGCGACTGGTCAAAGGGTCAAACGAACAGTTGGATACTTAGCATATTAAGCTTTTATTATATAGGATTGTTAATCTTCATTCCAGGATATTTTTTCCATTGATTTTTAGAGAGAGTGGAAGGGAGGGGGAGAGACAGAGAGAGAAACATCAATGTGAAAGAGACACATCAATTGGTTGATTCCTGCATGCGCCTCAACCAGGGTTTGAGCCTGCAACCGAAACGAACAGTTGGATACTTAGCATATTAAGCTTTTATTATATAGGATTGTTAATCTTCATTCCAGGATATTTTTTCCATTGATTTTTAGAGAGAGTGGAAGGGAGGGGGAGAGACAGAGAGAGAAACATCAATGTGAAAGAGACACATCAATTGGTTGATTCCTGCATGCGCCTCAACCAGGGTTTGAACCTGCAAGGTACGTTCCCTTGATGGTGGGACGTTGCTCTAACCACTGAACAAGCCAGTTAGGGCTAGGCTTTTAATTTGGAAGACATTTCAGAGAAAAGGGTGGGCCAGAGAGACAGAGATCTGGGTTCTAGCTCTGCCACAGCCATGGCTGACTCACTTTCCTTATGTGCAATTGGTCAGTGGACTCTGAGAACCCTTTTCATTCTAGGACCCAAACTTTCCGTCTTTACCTCATTGTCTTCTTGAACACGGTTTCCGAGGAGCCAGGAAAATACCTCCAGCCCTTGTTATCTTCTTTCTCTTAAACCCTGCTACACTCAGGAGCCCAGAGTAAAGGAATAACTGTATTCTGACATATCATTCTGTGCCACTGAACTTGTCTTTTTAAAAGATTCCAATATATTTGAGAGGCAGCGTCATTTTATTTATTCTCTGCAACCCCAAATCCATTGAAATCATAGTGTTGACCATAAGTAGGAAGAAAATAAATACAAAGGATCATGAACTTTTAGACTTGGAAACAATTTTAGAGCCAACTGACTTGGCCCATTTACTCATACCTGCGAGGGAGGGAAGGCTGAGCGCCGATGACGCTCACCAGGCAGCCAGGGTTGGAGTGAGGTTTGTTGACTTCCAGGGCAAGTGTATTTTCTCTGCCACAAGTCTTCCACTGGATGATTAGAAGACACTGGATTAACACCATGAACTCCAACAACACGGGCCACAGCTTAATGATTTGCTGTGAGTTGCTCTAAAACAGAGGTGGGCAACCCCTAGTACGTGTGCCAAACATGGCACGCCAGTAACTTTTGCTGGCACGCGAAACCCTCTCTTATAATCTCCCATTTACAATTTTTTTCTTAATATCGACTTTTTTATTTTTCAGATAAATTCAGTGTAGGTGCATCTTAGATAAATAAATAACTTTACATAACAAGTTATCTTAAAGACCATAGACATGGATTGATGAGAGAAGGGAAGAGCAATTTCTATGCCTCTGCCTTAACTCTCCCTGCCTTCCTAGATCCGACCAGTGTTTTGGTTTCATCCACATACTCTTGTGAATCTTTGTTCTCAGTGTTGAATTTTGTTAAGTCTCATAATAGGAGTAGCCTGATGAAAGTAGTAGCTCGTGCATAGCTCTGAAGATCACGAAATATAAACCTGATGTAAAATCTCTGTCATCAGTGATGCAGCAGCAAAGCCCCACTATAATATCAAAAGGAGTCATAAAGTTTTCTGTTGGACTATCAGTGTACATGTATACATTAAAAAATACATGTATTTTTCATCATCATATACTGTGTTTTTGTCACTCGAATGAATTTTATTATTTCTTCAAGGTTCTTCACATACGCACACCTTAAGAGATATCAAGTAGGCGTAACATGTTCTCAAAAAATTAGGGTTGGCACGCAGAAGAATTTTGAGTCAGAGATTTTGCTGGTTTTGGCACGCACTCACAAAAAGGTTGCCCACCCCTGCTCTAAAACCTCTACACCTTGGAATCATTTGATCATTTTATATTGCAGTTTATTTAACACGTCAAATACCTTAGAGATATCATCAAACTGGTCTTAAAGTTGGCATGTATGATCATTGTTAAATCCAAAGATATAGACTGGTGCTACTACTCTATTTTTAAAATACAGGGGGAAGGTACTTCAACTTCATGAAAGTCTGTTGTGAATCAGGGTAGGAAAACCAGCAGCACACACTTTGTCTCATCTCAGGAAATAGAGTATGTTCTTAAAAACAGACATGACGTGATTTACATTTTTCTAGCTTAAAGGTAAAAATAGAAAGTGTTGACTTCAGTCATCAATTAGCTGTTGGGTAGGGAGGTAGAGGGACATGGATTCAGCAGGGCCAGCTCAGCTTGTTTTCCACAAAATAGCACTAGCTAAGCACCATTTTCCGCCCCCTACGTTCTGGGCTGTCCCTTAACTGCTGGACTAGTCCACTGTCAGATTATTTTAACCTTGTATTTTTTTTAAAGTTGTTAGCCTTGGTCTATAAATAGATTTCTGAGAACTCAAGTTCTAATAATAATAGCCAATCATTTTTTTTCTACTGAACAATCAAACCATAGTATGGCCACTGTACAAATCACCTAAAATTAATTCTTATTTCTGAAAATTTTCCTTATATGTTATAAAGTGGCGTGCTGTCCTTTTAACTCATATAAGCTGCTGATGTTACTTTACGTCATTGGTTCTTCACCAGGGGCTAGTCTGCCTCCCTGGGGACATTTGGCAATATCTGGCAATGTTTTTGGTTGTCACAACTTGACAGGGCAGGGGTGTGTGTACAGAGGGCATCTAGTGGGGTGGAGGTGAGAGGTATTGTTAAAATTCCTGCAATGTGTAGGACAGCTCCTCACAACAAAGAATTATTTGGCCCAAAATAACAATAGTGCTAAGGTTGAGTAACCTTGCTTTATAATATAGGTTTACATAAATATATTACCTTATCCATAGAGATCGGAATTATTACTGATCATTTGAATCCACACACATTCATCTGCATCCAATAGTCAGTGTCTGATACCGCGTTAATCTTGCTTGCCACATTCCCTTCATTTATCAAGGTTACCAGCTGATGTTTTGCTCTCAAAAGTGAGTGAGGACTCCCCCATTTCAGAGCAGCCCTTCATGCCAGGGCGCAGACAACTCAGAGAAGAGTCCTCTTCTTGCCCTCAGCACGACTCCCCCCTTTTTGCTAAGCCCTGGAAAGAGCGACAGAGAAACTAGACCCTGCCATTTCTACCCTGTGATTGCAGTGCTTTTGAGGGGGTGCACCCTTGCTCCCCACCTCCCTCCCTCAGGCTCACTGTGTCTTCAAATCAGAGTCAGCCTCAGGATTACCTAGAAGACGTCCCGGCCATTAATCCTACCCTCTGATTCTCAGCCCACGGGGTTGTGGGCTCCATCTTCAACATCTCTAGTTTTTCCTTGGCTGTCTGGTCGCTGAGATTTGTGACTGATGCCAGGGGCCATTGTTAGATGGTTTGCCAAACAAGTGGATTGATCAGTGCTCTGTGTGTTGAATCTGATATTCGGTGGACGCTGTGTGTGTGTACGGTGCCCGTGCAAAAAAAACAAAAAAACAAAAACAAACAACCTAACACCTGTTCTATCCAGCTGGCCAGCAAAGGAGAACAGAATGCAAAGATATTTCAAAAGTGGGAGACACATCCTTGTCACTCCAGGGTTTTACAGCTTAGTTGGGGAACCCAGAAATGTGGAAGCATATTGATTTAAGAATTTTTAGAGGATGTCAAACAGGCGTTTAATATCCAGATCAGGCCTTTGCAGTGTGAACGGTAGGGGAGGGCTTCCCTTTTTGATCATTCTGGATCTGTCAAATATATCTTGAAATAAATGGTTTGAATGGTTAAAAAAAAGAGTCTGAGGACTACTGAACAGGCCTGCTCTCCTTGTCAAACATAAAATGAATATCAAGGAATTTAGTCAGCATTCCCAAGTCTTTGGACCATTTTGATTAAGAGTTTCAGCATTTACGTTCTAGTAAAAAGTAACTGCAGCCCTGGCTGGTGTATCTCAGTGGTTAGAGCTTCAGCCCTGTGTATAGAATGATCGCAGGTTCTATTCCTGGTCAAGGGCATATATCTGGATTGCAAGTTTAATCCCTGCACTGTCGGGGCTTGTGCTGGAGGCAACCAATCCATATGTCTCTCTCTCTCTTTCTCTCTCTGTCTTTCTCCCACTCCCTCCCTTCCTCTCTCCCTTCCTCCTTCTCCCTCGCTCTCTCCTTCCCTTCCTTCCACTCTCTGAAAATCAATGGGAAAATATTCCTGGGTGAGAATTAACAAAAAAATAAAAATAAATAAAAAAAGAAGAAAAAGTAATTCCACAAACTAGCCATCATCAAGCTTAGTAAATGGTCTCCTAGCCCCTAATCTCTGGAACAGGCTAGCGATAACATTCATTTAGTCATTGCTGTTGTGAGACTTCAATGCTAATTCTGTTTTTAGTTACTGTTTGTAACAACTATTAATGGAGAAATGAGAGAGAAAGGAACTTTTTTTTTTTTTTTAGCTAAAATCTAGTCAGTGCTTCTGTGGCTCCAATTCCCAGTGCACTGGGATTTTGCCTTTAAACGTAATTTCCAAACAGCTGTAATGGCAAATTAGTTTTTCTGTATTAGTAAGTGATTATACACCAATTGGAACTGAATATACACACTATTAAGTTTATAATTATATTCGAGAATTTCACAGTTTACTTCATCTTCCTTGAGGACTTCTTGAGGGTTCCCTGACTCTCACTTTTATTCTTGAAGGGAGCATTTTAACAAATATTTAAACACTAGAGGCTCGGTGCATGAAAATTCATGCACTGGAGGGGGGTCCCTCAGCCTGGCCCGCCCCCTCTCACAGTCCAGGAGCCCTCATGGGTGGGAAGTGACCCGGCGATCAGGGGAAAGCGATGCCCCCATCACACCTCTGCTGCTGCCACTGCTGGCAGCGCAAGCCTCAGCTGGCAATGGTTACCTGAGCCTCGGGCTGGCCTTGGGTGGCTGGGCAGCTGCCATCCAAGGCTTGCCTGAGCCTCGGGCCAGCCCTGGGTGGCTGGGGGGCTGAGGGGACTGGGGGACTCCAGAGGCAGGCATGCCTGGGGGCGGGCCCGGCCTTGCCACGCACCTGCCATTCTGTAGGGGCTGAGGGGGCTGGGCACTGGGGGGCTGAGGGGACTGGGAGACTCCAGAGGCAGGCATGCCTGGGGGCAGGCCCGGCCTTGCCATGTGCCTGCCATCCTGTAGGGGCTGAGGGTGCTGAGCGCCGCCATCTTTGAGGGCATGACAATTAATTAGCATATTCCCTCCTTATTGGCTGTGGGTGCTGCCATCTTTGAGGGTGTGACAATTAGCATAATCTCTCCTTATTGGCTGTGGGCACCGCCATCTTTGTGATGGTGTGAGGGTCAATTAGCATATTCCCTCTTTATTAGATAGGATGGTTATCTTGGTGAGAATAAAGTCGGGCTCAAAGGTGAATCAAACGGCTAAGTGTCCAAGGCCTTCATTACTCAGATGGAATGAAGGTTTGCGAGTGAAATTTACTATTGACAGCCATTTCCTGGTGAAGATGCAGTGACCTAGCTACCTCTATCCGTGTCAGAGTGGACAGGGCTTCCAATCCTGTCATAGAAAAGACCAACTAGTAGATGAGTTGGCCATAATGCAGTGGCCAGGTTTAGAGGAAACCCTCGCAAAGAGACACACTGAGCTCTAAAGGACTTGGATTTGGTTACCTTTTCTGGGAACAAAGAGCATATTTATTTCTTTAGGGAGATTTGTTTATCTTTATGAAACTTGACTTCTGTTGCTTTCACATTGTAATTCTTTTATTTTTTGTTTTCTTTTTTCTGTCTCTCTCATTATAATTCTTTTATAATGCAGCTTGCTATCACATATATTTAATTACACTATTTATTCAACAAATGTTTATTAGGAGCCTACCATGCACTTTGGTTTATAACAATTGTGTACAGTAGAAGCTGAGGGAGAGCATGGCAAGTGTATGACTTTTTTTGGCTGTCAAGGAAAAAGCACGGTGGCAGGTGGCGACATTGATGGGGCTCTGGAGTCAGACCAGTGTTCAAAGCCAACCTCCGGGCCTCACCAGCATGTGACCTTGGAATGTTTCTTAACTTCTCTGAGCCTGGGTTTCCTTATTTATCAGATGGGAAGCTCCTTAGGTCAGTGAGCTATAGCAGATACTCTAAGATCAGACTGCGCACGTTCAAGTTCCTTCCCACCCCTCGTGCAACATTAGGCAAGTGCTTTAACCAAGTGAGGATCCCATTTCTCCATTGGAAAGTAGGATTGAATGTTACCATATTATAGAAGCTCAGCATAATCTGTAGCCCATAGCAGGTGGTCAGTCAATGATAGGGGTCATTGTCACCATCATCATCATCACCATCCTTACCATCATCACCATCATCATCATTGTTGTCATTGTCATTAGATAGTAAATACTCCATCACTAGAAGTATTTAATCAGAAGCTAATTGGTTAGTTTTAGGTTAGTGTCTGGTATATCCATTCACTCAGGACTGGTTTGATTTAGATCACTTCTTTTGTGATTTTATGACTAACATCTTAATGATAGAATTATAGAACTGTGGCACTTGGCAGGAGATATTTTTAGGCAAGAACACCTTCATGCCATGTGGCTGATTGCCTCTTTCGGATGTCAGCTCTGAAGCTGACACCTGAGAATCTGAATTAACTTTCTCTTCCCAAGTTTAAAATAATATATTCCATTTAAAAAAACATTTTTGAAAATAATAGTTGCCTCTTTTGAATCATCTTAAACTCTATACATCTCCTTTGAATTACATAATCCAGAAATGCTGCATCAATTCTTCATGTTACTGTTTCTCTTGTTGATACATTCCCAAGATACACACCCTTTATTTTTCACCAATAACAGAACCATTCCTGACATCTATTTAGCTTGAGATCAGGTATGTCAGTGACTCCCTCTTTATACTAGTAGCTCCATAAGGTCAGCTGTCTCTCTCATCTTGAATTTTTGTGATTTGTTTCTCATTTCAAAATGCACTAATGCACCAGTTGAAAGTTATTCTTATTTCTGACTCCTTCTGCTGCCAGGGTCATTTGGAAATCTAATTTTATCTTCTCAGGGTGACTGACTCGCCCTTCTCTTCCATCGCAGGTGGCTGTGTTATCTGTGGATACAATGAAGGGCTCTTTCTTCCTCAGATGAGTGACGGAAGAAAGCATTAATAGCTTCAGGCTCAAGACGGTCTTCTGCATAAATTTTAGTTAAAAAATTTTAGGGATACAAGCATCATTTGTTTAAGTCAATAAAAACTAACAAAGACACTAATATGAGCTTAAAATTAAAACAAAAAATACTCTTATGAGTTCTGGGGATTACTTAAGGAAGAAGTGCATTCACACCAATTAGGCACTCGACATTTCCAGTGGGCATATTTGAACTAGTCTTTTGAAATGGAGAATGGATATTTTTTTAGTGACATTTTTAGTGACACACTACATCAGTTAAAACACCTCACTTAACCACTAGCCGTTACCCTCTGAAAAAGAGCAGAGAATGAGAAAAATGAGCCTAAAAAAGTCCAGGACAGAGTGTTCTATGGGTCAGATGGCAAGCATTTTATTCTTGGAAATTGCGATGCTCTCCAGTGACCCACACTCAGGCCCTATTTCCTTTTTCTTTTCATGCACTGTTTTAACCAAGTCTTTTTTCTTTCTTTCTGTTTTTGTTCTGTATTCTGATGCCTTGACACCTGGGGCCCTGCTGACTCTGGGAGGGACTGCTCTGCCCAGGGTTAGCCAGTTCTTAGTAAACCACTTGTCTGTGAGCATGCTTTGCAAAAGCAAATGAAGCAATCCAGAGCCCCCAGCCCTGGCCCCCTTCTTTATCTAGCTCTTTCACTTGGAGTCATTGTGCACCTGCCCTAATAGACCCAGGGTCAAGTACCAGTTAACTAGGGCAGACCCTATGCCCCAAAGCCTACTGGAGTTATTCAAATTAGCCAAACCTAAACCGGTTTACCCTACCTGACCTCTTCCTTCCTGGGGAAACCCCAGTAAAGGCTGTTGCCCACAGTTTCCCCTCTGGCCCCTCTGGCTCCTGACTGACCCTGGTGATCCCCCGTGTGTGCCCGCATGTCTCTTCCTGGGAACTGTGAGTAATAAACCATCTTTTCAGTGGAAATTGTCTCCTGGTCTGTTGGCCTTAACAAGCCTAAATAAGTATTGTGTAAAACTTATTAAAACACATACGTCTAAAAAGTTTGGCTTTCTAGTTTCCTACATGATGTCAGATGTAGGAGCCACAACTAAAACTGGAGGGTTCTGAGCCACCTGTGTTGGTGGTACTATAGGGTGCTATTTCTAATGGTTGAATAAATACCTTCTTGCCAGTGATATAAAGAATGTGTATAAACAGGACCAAACTTAGACTGAATTAAGAATATGGTAAAATATGCATCTTCCTGGTTTATTTTATAATTTTTTTTTTTTTTTTTACATTTTCATCCCTCATTTGTGCCTCCAACCTCAAATTTTGAACACATTTTTTTTTTTTTTTGCATGTGCTGCCCCTGGCTGTACAGAATCTCATTTCCATTTTTGTATTACTAATGATAATAACATCAGTAACAGTAACCCAAAAAATATTTTTTAAAAAAGCCACCATAAGACAAACTGTGTACTAAGTGATTTATGCTTTTTATTTTGACCCTTACAACAAACTCTAAACTATAGCGTTTGTTAGCTCCTTGTTATAGATGAACAGTCAGACAGTTATGGAAGTACATAAATTGTGTCCGATCACATAGCCAGTAACTAATAGAACATGGACTCATAGGTGTACTGTGTAAATCGTCTCTTCTATCTCACATTGTTCCCTATAACTTATATATGAACATCCTCTTTTAGTAGTAGCTGTAAGGGGACAAGGATGTAGCTAATGTCTGGATGACATGGCACTTTGTGCTATAATCCCGATGTTGTTTCCCTGTGGAGAATTCATTTATACCTTCTTCTTGGTTAGAAAGCACATATCAGTCATAATTATATTAGAGATAGGTGCATACATATCATCAGTTCGACTAGCTTGTGGGCTCTGTGGAAACAGAAGCTGCTCGTCATCTTTGTATTTGTCATAGCACTTAGCCCATGGCCTTGAGCTTATTAGGTATACAATAAATATTTGTTGAATTGATTTGAATTGAGGATCAAATGCATTAAAGCATGTTAAATCCATTTGTGTGGCACTAGCCACACGAAAAACAATACGATTACGTGAGTCATGGTCTGTAGAGAAGAAAGAGAGATAAAGGAGGGGTGGAACCAATTCCAGAGACTTTCAAATCTTTTAAAAGTGAAGTAAAGTAATCCAAAAAAAAAAAAAACAGTGGAATTTTAATTTAAAATGAAATTTTGCTAGTTGCCTCTAGTGCAAACGTCTCTACAATTCCACTAAAAAAACTTTTTCAAATCTTTTAAAAGTGAAGTAAAGTAATCCAAAAAGGAACAGTGGAATTTTAATTTAAAACGAAATTTTGCTAGTTGCCTCTAGTGCAAACGTTTCTACAATTCCACTAAAAAAATTTAAAGATAAAAAAGAAACCTTATAGGAACAATGAAAGCAAAAACTCATAGTGAAAAGTTGTCGAAATCTGGGAGAAAATTTAAGAGGATAATTGTGATTGTATAAATTAGTTGCAAATATGAGAATATTCCAGCCTGGCTGGTGTGGGTCAGTTGATTCTCTCTCTCCCTTTCAAAAATCAATAAAAACATTAAAATAAGGGAATATTCCAACAGCGCCTAAAATATAAGGACCTTTATTTTAATTAATAAATAACCTGAAGTTAGATTGACATCAACCACTTGGCCCTGATTCTGGTTCCTAGAAGGGGCTCTTCAGTCCACTGTGTCTAGGTCCTTCGCTTTGCCATCTCTAAAGTCCTTCCTTTCCCACTCTCCTCCTTGATGCCGTCTATAAATGAGAATCAGAGAATATGCTTTCCCTTCAGTTGAGCTGCTTATCGGCCAGCTTCATTCACATAGAAGATTAGGGGTCTAAGAGTCATTTTCAGTTTTCAAGATTCAATCACTTCTTTTCCTCCTCTCCTCCCTGTTCCTCCTCCTTTACAGGATCCTGCTCTATTTGACATTAAAAACTTAGGCTTTGTACTTATTTGATTCCCATCCCTGCCATTTGCCAGCAGACATACTTTATATATAAAGGGAGAGCCACACTTTAGGGTTTTTCCTTCTTGAGCAATTTTAGACAAATTGAAAGGATTTACTGGGTTTCATCTTAATCCATTCAGTTATTTTTAACAGTAAGTGAAAGGACACATCTCTGATTTAATATTGCTATGAGATTGAGTTTTGATTTTTCCTATTTAGAATTGAGAGACACTAGTCTCTTCCAACTCTCTGCGTTCCTGAATATGTAGACCAGGGGTGGGCAACCTTTTTGTGAGTGCGTGCCAAAACCAGCAAAATCTCTGACTCAAAATTCTTCTGCATGCCAACCCTAATTTTTTGAGAACATGTTACGCCTACTTGATATCTCTTAAGGTGTACGTATGTGAAGAACCTTGAAGAAATAATAAAATTCATTCGAGCGACAAAAACACAGTATATGATGATGAAAAATACATTTATTTTTTAATGTATACATGTACACTGATAGTCCGACAGAAAACTTTATGACTCCGTTTGATATTATCAGTGGGACTTTTGCTGCTGCATCACTGATGACAGAGATTTTACATCAGGTTTATATTTCGTAACCTTCAGAGATATGCACGAGCTACTACTTCCATCTGTCAGGCTACTCCTATTACGAGACTTAACAAAATTCATCACTGAGAACAAAGATTCACAATTGTAAATGGAAGATTATAAGATAGGGTTTCACGGGCCAGCAAAAGTTACTGGCGTGTCATGTTTGGCACACGTGCCAGGGGTTGCCCACCCCTGGTGTAGACTCTATTCTCTGTTATCCCTGCTTACCACTGGACCACTTCTTTGCTGAGCCTACCTTTCTCCCTTAATACTTTGTAAAATGCAACGAACAGCAACTGGGACACATTGCTATTATTCCAAACTCTCCCCAAGAAATACAAGTTTATTAGGTGCAGGATCTCTTATAAATTACTGCATTCAGTGTTGTGGTGGTAAATGTTTAATAGCCAGCTCTCCAGGAATTAAAAAAAAAACCCACTCTGATTTATAGTGCTTTCCTATATCCATGGCATAAATTCTCCCAGATTCAAGTTACCAACATGACATCATAAATCCTGGAGCTGGGAAGAGATCCTCACAATTAGCTCTCTCGGGCACCAGGCAGTTCCAGAACACACTGATTGCAGGTGATCATTTTACCCAGTGTTTTGCTATTACTTACTATGGAGTGTCATCCTTCAAATCTTTCTCACAACATGCTGCCTAGCCCAAAGCCAATGCCATATAGTTTAGATTTTTTTTTAATGGCAACGCTTCACCTCTCGGTACCAATTTCTGTAGTGTCTGGGTTATGCCACAGTAGCAGATAAAGCCAAAATCTCAGTGGCTTAAAAGCAGAAACATTTATTTCTCATGCTACCATGCTCATCAGTGCATGTCTGGGGCCTGTGCTCCTGGTTCCAAACTCCAGGACCCCAGCTCTCAGAGCACCATCACCTGGAATATTGCAGACCAGCCTGGTGGAGGGGGGAAGAGAGCCGTGGGGGTAGGGAACGGGCAACTAAATGGCTTGTCCTCAGAAGTGAAGTGTGCACTTCTGTTCCTAGTTCAGTGGCTAGAATTAGTGAGAAAACTACAAGAAGGGAAGGAAGGAGAAGAAGAGCTGTGAACCTACCATGTACCTGGAAGCAGAGAACATAAATGGCTTGTCCTCAGAAGTGAAGTGTGCACTTCTGTTCCTAATTCAGTGGCTAGAATTAGTGAGAAAACTACAAGGAGGGAAGGAAGAAGAAGAACTGTGAACCTACCATGTACCTGGAAGCAGAGAACGGGACATATCTGGTGGTCAACACTAATGGCTATCGCAGATCCATAGCAGCAGAAATCTCAGAGCTATACAATCATGCCACTTGCCAAGCAACTTGAACAATGTTTTTCTTTTTAGAGGAAGAAAAATGGGAAGTATCTAGGATACTGGAAAAAAACACCCAATTCATCCAAACACTTAGGCAAATTCAAGGTTCATTTGAGCACAACTTCATTTTAATTACTCTTGTGTAAATAGTGTTCTGGATCTCATAATAGTGTTACTAGAATTAAAATGAGATCATTGATACAACAATGTTTTGCAGACTACTAAAAACTATAAATATATGGTTACTTTTTTAAAAATATATTATATTTTATTGATTTTTTACAGAGAGGAGGGGAGAGGGATAGAGAGTTAGAAACATTAATGAGAGAGAAACATCGATCAGCCGCCTCTTGCACACTCCCTACTGGGGATATGGCCGCAACCAAGGTACATGCCCTTGACCAGAATTGAACCCGGGACCCTTCAGTCCACAGGCCGATGCTCTATCCACTGAGCCAAACTGGTTAGGGCTACTTTTTCGTTATTAATTAATTATATTTTCATTCTTATAGTTAACTAGAGGCCTGGTGCATGAAATTCATGCACGGGGGGGAGGAGGGGGTCCCCTCAGCCAAGCCTGCACCCTCTCCAATCTAGGACCCCCTATGCAGCCTGCTTGTTCAGTCATTTGGTCATCCCTCACTAACCCCCCTGCTGGGCTGGTTGCCCCACGCAGGCTGCTGTTCAGTTGTTTAGTTGTCCCTCACTAACCCTCCTGCCGGCCTGGTCCAAGGCAGCCATCTTGTGAGGGCGTGAGGGTTAATTTGCATATCACCTCTTTATTATATAGGATGCTAATTTCATTATAATTATGAACAAGGTACATCTTATTAAAATTTTTTATTTTCTTCAATGTTTCCACTATTTTAATGTCTATATTTAGTATCTCTCATTTCCATTTGTGTTCCTTTTGAAAACTTAGACCAAGCCAGGAGGACGGCCACTGAGCACTGAGTTTCAGGTCTTCATTCCAGCCTATAAAAAACTCTCAAAACTCAACAGTAAGAAACCAAAAAATCCCATTTAAAATGGTGAAAGACTGAAGCAGACAATTAAGCAAAGATCATATATGGACAGTAAATAAATACAAATGGTCAACATCATAAGACAAGAGGAAAATGCAAATTCAAACCATGATTAGATACCAGTATGCAACTATTTGGCTAAAATTAAATACACCGACACTACCAAGTACTGACAAGATGCAAAGCATCTGGAACTTACATGTGCTGCTATTGGGAATGGAAAATGATATATCCACTCTGGAAAACTGTTTGGAAGTTTCTTACAAAGTAAACATGCATGTATCATATGACCCATTAACCCCACAGCTGGGCATTTGAACCCTAGAGAAATGGAAATTTACATTCATGCAAAAATTATATGGGACTATTTACAGCAACTCTATGCATAATTAAACCATGGTACAGCCATACAATGGGATACTGCTCAACAATAAAAAGGAATGCGCTAGTGACAAATGGGCACCTTTCCTTTATTGATTAATTTTAATTGCATCCTTATAGTTAATTGTAATTTCATTATTGTACTTATGAACAAGGTACATCTTTTTGGAACTTTATTCCTTCAATGTTTCTACTATTAAATTCACAATAGCTTAAATGAATCTCATACAGACTGAGTGAAAAAAGCCAATCTGAAAAGGTTCTATCCTCAATGATTCTATGTATATGTTATATATATATATATCTCCACACCTAGAGAAGTATTTGCTATTGGCAGGGACTAGGGGTAAGAAAAGGTATGATTACAAAGGAATAACAGTTTTGGTGTGTGATAGAACAAAAAGACTCAGGACTAGTGATCCCTATTCAAAAGATTTTTAAGAAAATGCCTGTCAGTATTTCCTTTTCACATTTCTCTTGATGTTCATTATTGATTATGGCTATACTTAAACTTATTTGCTCATTTACATGACTAAGTTTCTTACTGAATTTCTCTCCCTGGTAGAATGTCAGCTCCGGTAGCAGGTAAAGCCAAGGAGAGCCAGGGTCCTGGTCTGTCTTGTTCTCCGCTGTCTTTCCAGCGCTGAGGTCCGTACCTGGCACACGGGAGGCTCTCACAGAATACTTGTGGAGTGAATGAAAGCTAGACAGTGGACTGTGGTCTATTCTGATCAGGAAAAATGATCACCCAAAGGTGTAGAGGGAGCAACTGCATGTGTTGGCAGGAGCTGATTCTTCCCAGGACTTAAATGTCAAAGAAACCACATCCGACATCAAATCTGAAATAGTAGCAAAGGCTCAAAAAGATGAAAAGAACAAGACGTCAGGAGTTTCCCAAGTACAGGAGTAATAAAGGAAGTGGTTTATAAAGCTGAACAATGAGAGAGGAGAGTGCACTCCTACACACTTTAGGAAACTTTTTAAACAGGGGGCCAGTTCACTGTCCCTCAGACAGTTGGAGGGCCGGACAGTAGTTTAAAAAAAAACTATGAACAAAGTCCTATGCACACTGCACATCTCTTATTTTGAAGTAAAAAAACAAAACGGGAACAACAATATTTGCGTCAGGAGTTTCCCAAGTACAGGAGTAATAAAGGAAGTGGTTTATAAAGCTGAACAATGAGAGAGGAGAGTGTACTCCTACACACTTTAGGGGATCATTTGGTCAGGCTGGAGTTGAATGTGTGGTCAGTCCTTCTGTTCTCGCTGCCTCTGCTGTGGTCTCTAGGATAAGGCTGCATCTCTGGGTACTAGTAGACTCTCTAATGTCTCTGGCTATTGTACAATACTGCACTGTGTGTGTGTGGGCTGTTTGGAGGTCCCAGAAGGTGCTGCTGTTCGGTTTAAGCAATTACGATGTCAGTTCAGGACAACGCTCGCTCCCCTGCTTCAGCAATAAAAATGCCCCAGGGCTTAAATGCACAGCACACAGCATCCTGGGTAACGGATTGGTTCTTTAAGAAAAGCAACTTGAGACTAAGGGGAAGGTGGCTTAAAAGAGCACACTAATCGAATATGTCGGTGAGAGAAAGTTATGTGAACAGAAGTTGGGCACTGTGTGTCACTGCAGCATTAGTTCGAACAGCATAATTCTAAAGGTTCTCTAAAAGTTCCAGTGAGTGAGGCTGAGAATATTTTACCCGCAGGTAACAACTGCTCTGTAAGGCCCGGGTTTTTCTGTCTCTGTGGCTATTTGGACATGGCCTAGAGCAGACAGCTTCTCACTGAGCTGGCAAGCAGGCCAGGCTGGGGCCCCCAGGCGACATCTCACTGGCTTGCCTGTGAGAAACCCATTCTTTTTGGGGAGGGAAAAGGAAACTGAGATTGTTTACACGACAATATGTTTACATGTGCCCTGGTGTCTGTTCTGTGAGATCTCTCTGGCCACTCTCTCTAAAACTGCTCCCCACATTTTTCTCCTTTGTACTTAGTGCTGTCTAAGAAAAATACTGTTTATTTGTCCAACTCTCTGTCCTTGAGTATAAGTCCCAAAAGGGTAGGTAGTTCTGTCTGTTTAATTCGCAGCTTTATTTCTAAGTGTCTGAAACAGTGTCTGACACATGGCAGGCGCTCATTTAATTTTTTGAATGAATAAATTAATTTATACACTGAATTGGCATAGTCCTCCCAAGCAGCCTCATTAGATTCTATAATATAACGCTGCTGTTATTGAACATTTGGCTACACGCGATGGCCTGCCTCCCTTAAAATTCATAATGTAAGCTCTACCATGGCAAGTACTTTGACTGAAAATTTTTAGAACATAAAACAGCAGCAGGCACTTTTTGAAACGAATAAAAGAATAAATGAATAAATGGAATCATTTTTGGAACTCTTCTTTCAGAACTGCATTCAGAACCAGTCCGGGGCCTGAATATGCAAATAAGCAGGAGAATTTCTTATCCATATGTTGCTTTTGATCAAAAGTTGCTAGGCTTAGTGAGTTGTTCCTAAAGCAAAATAATGCTCACACCATAATTGCTTAAGGACAATCTTCCATATATCCTATACAGACAAGGAAAGATGGGAAATGTAAACACACAGACCTAAACCCTGTTGGGTGACAGTTTTATAAAATCTGACTTCAATTTAATACCTAGGGGCATATTTGGGTGATGGGCGTCTGGCAAGCTGCCTTCTATTTTGCTGTGGTATGTAGCAAAGACTAGCTGAGATGTTAGTCTTTAAAAACCCCGGGGAAGTGTGCAAACATTAAATATAAGAAATCCTTAATGATGTCTCCTGAGTTTATTCTGCTTGAAGTCTGACTGCCCCAAATACCTCTCCTTCTAACATTAATGGTCTTTTATTTTTAACTAACATTTCAGGAACATAAAGGAAATGTAAACCACTTTGGATGTCTCACCGACATGATTCATTTATTTCTGCTCACGGCTGATAGTAGCACATTTATATTTCATGGTTTCTGATTCAAAGCACTGTCGTGTCCAGATGTGGTCGACTGCTTTCAGGACCAGGTGATAAACAGCATTGTCCCTTGAAGTTAAATAGCAATGCTGAAGAACAGCCCATTCGGCAGCAAATCAAAAGATTTATATTAAGTAGAAAAGTCATATTAATCTTGCCCAGGTATCCCTGGTGTCAGGAACTTACTTGTAAGGAAAGTAGAGAGCATTCTATGAAGGAAGTGGCTCACACTATGGCCTGGAAGGAAAATGGTATCAATATGAGAGAGACTCCATATATAATTTAGAACTAATCTTTGCAAACACGACATAATGGAAATCACTGTATCACAGCTCACAACTCCATTACAGTTTAGCAAATCAAAAGGTAGGTATGCAATTTTGGAGCGTTTCACGATCTAGAACATCTAGATCTAGTCTTAGTTAAAGACACAATGGTTTGCTCAGCCAGTGTGGCTCAGTGGTTGAGCGTTGACCTATGAATCAGGAGGTCATGGTTGGATTCTGGTTGGGGCACATGCCGGGTTGTGGGCTCGATCCCCAGTGGGGGGGCCGCGCAGGAGGCAGATGATCAATAATTATCTTTCATCATTGATGTTTCTATATCTCTCTCCCTTTCCCTGTCTGAAATCATTAAAATATATATTTTTTAAAAAGACACAATGGTTCAAATTAGAAAAGAATTTTTTTCTGTGGGTTTTCTAGAAGGTGATGCTTTTAAAATACCATATTAATGCAAGTGTTCCTACTACCAGCTGGGTCCGTGCTACTGAAGATAAAGTTCTAATGTTGCTGATCATGGTTGTTGTGGATCTGAGGATGTGGCACCATCATGATCTAACTCATGAGTAAGTGTTTTGAATAGGTAAGGAGTTTACATAAATTTAAAGTATGGCATTTTTCTTATTTTTGTGTTAATATACATTTACTATTTTTTATTATGCTAGATAATTTTTATTTTTTGGCCTCTGATCTTATTATTAAAATTTTTATTGAATTTATTGGGGTGTCTTTGGTTAATAAAATTATATAGGTTCCAGGTGTACAATTCTCGAATACATCATCTGTATATTGTATTGTATGTTCCCCACCCAAAGTCAAGTCTCCTTTTGTCACCATTTGTCCCACTTACCCTCTTTTACCTCTCCCCTCTTTCCCTTTGGCAATCACCATGGTGTTGTCTGTATCTATGAGTTTTGGTGTTTCTTTTTTTAAAAATATATTTATTGTTTTTTTTTTTTTACAGAGAGGAAGGGAGAGGGATAGAGATTTAGAAACATCGATGAGAGAGAAACATCGATCAGCTACCTCCTGCACACCCCCTACTGGGTATGTGCCCACAGCCAAGGTACATGCCCTTGACCAGAATCGAACCTGGGAACCTTGAGTCCACAGGTTGATGCTCTATCCACTGAGCCAAACCAATTAGGGCATGGTGTTTCTTTTTTTTCTTAATCCCTTCACCATCTTTTCACTCCCCAACCCCTCTTCCTCTTTGACATCTGTCAGTCTGTTCTAGTTTGTTTTATTTTTTTTTATTATATTCCACATATAAGTGAAGTCATATGGTACTTGTCTTTCTCTGACTGGCTTATTTCACTTAGCACAGTATTTTCCAGGTCCATTCATGCTGTTGCAAAAGGTTACGATTTCCTTACTTTTTACGGCTGAGTAGTATTTCATTGTGTAAATGTACCACTGCTTTTTTATTCACTCATCTACTGATGGACACTTGGGCTGTTTCCAAATCTTAGCTATTGTAAATAACCCTGTAATGAACACAGGGATGCATATATTCTTTTGAACCAATATTTCTGGTTTCTTTGAATATACTCTCAGAAGTGGAATCACTGGATCATAAGGCAGTTCTATTTTTAATTTTTTGAGGAAAATCCATACTGTTTTTCACAGTGGCTGCACCAGTCTGCATTCCTACCAATGGTCTATAAGAGTTTCCTATTCACCATAGCCTCACAACTTATTGTTTATTGATTTATTAATGATAGCCATTCTGACAGGTGTGAGGTGATATCTCACAGTATACATTTATATATATGAAAAGAGTGCTCTTGGTCATTTCCTTGCAGTATAATTTTAAGCCTGAAAATGGCATAATTTCATCTTTTCTTATGTCTGAATAGTATTTCATATTTGGTCCTTGAAGCATGGTAGCAACCATGCTTGGGTAAAAATTGCTGTTTAATATTTTAACCCTGCTGATTTGGCTTCTGTAATTATTTGCTTGCTAAAATAATAGAAAAGTTATATTGATTTTCTGAACTTATATAAGTTATCCCATTCGATTGAATACTCCATTGATTGTGGTTTGAATACCCCCATTGATTGTGATCTTACTGGTCTTTTGAAATACATTACTCTGCACCTGGAGACCAGGACAGCACAATTACTCTAAATTGCTTCAGTAGCTCCAGATAATGTGTTTCCGTTGACTCAGTGGTCCCAAGACCCGAAACTATAATTAATCTTTGTAAGATAATTAACCTGCTCAATCTAAGCTTCTGTAACAAACTCCTTTTTGCAAACCAGGTTCCTCATTCCAAACCTCAAGATGTAATCAATACCTTTGTGATATTTGCCTATATAAGTCTGATATTTCGGCCAAGGGAGGACTACGAGATTTGGAGAGCAATTGCCCCCTCATAGTCCCGGCTTTGAAATAAATGTGGCTCCTTAATTCGACTTCTTGAGACATCCTTGTGTGATTCTCGGGGTACAATAGAACAGTCCTCAGTCTTGGCAGCATCCCTGTAAAGTAGATGATAGAGGTGCTGATGAGATAAGAAACTCTGATTGGTGAATGAAGGACATCTAATAGTCTTCTTTACCATCATCTTGATATATTTGAATCCATCTTTCCTAAAAATAATGAAGTAACTGTACTTGGTTTAGCTGAAATTTAAGGAGTGACCAATAGTAGTACAGACATAAATTTTGAGGCCAAGTTTACAATGTTAAAAAAACACACCACACGACCTAGCGAGTTTGGCTCGGTGAATAGAATGTCGGCCTGTGGATTGAAGGGCCCCAAGTTCAATTCCGGTCAAGGGCACATGCCTGGGTTGCAGGCT
>NW_005353510.1:376089-379100 GCF_000412655.1 Myotis brandtii | reverse complement strand
AGACATAAATTTTGAGGCCAAGTTTACAATGTTAAAAAAACACACCACACGACTTAGCCAGTTTGGCTCGGTGAATAGAGTGTCGGCCTGTGCACTGAAGGGTCCCAGTTTCGATTCTGGTTAAGGGCACATGCCCGGGTTGCAGGTTCCATCCCCAGTTGGGGGCATGCAGGAGGCAGCCAATCGATGATTCTCTCTCATCATTGATGTTTCTGTCTCTCTCCCTCTTCCTTCCTCTCTGAAGTCAATAAAAATATATTAAAAGAAAAAACACACCACAATTTCTTATATGGTAACTCAAAAGTCAATTTTTAAATCATGCTCTTTGGATTTTTACTTCTTTTTTCTTGGCTATTAGGCACTTCTAAGATATCCTCCTAGTTCAAGATAGCTTGATTAATCTTCCCTTTATAAATCTCTGTAGATTGTCCCACACAATTAATCAATTAACTTGATGCTGCTTTATTTTGTTTACTGCTACATGTGTGTTGTCTTATCTTCTGAACACAACTGTATGATCCTTGAAAGCAGGATATAAAACAGAACTTCTCAGAGATTTAAGGAGGCTAATAAGTGTTAAGCAGAAAATGATGAAAAAACAAGCAAGCGTGAACATTACTGAGTATTAGATGAGTTACGTAAACTTCAGTGCAGAACTTCTCCACGCCTTTGATGCAGTGGTTAGAAGTTGTGGCTCTGGAATCAGTCTGCTTCTGTTCAGATCTCAACTTTAGTAAGAGCTGTGTCACCTTTGACCTTGGATATATTGCTTAATCTTTATGTGCTTTTGTTTCTAAGCTGTAAAGTGAGTTACTTCATACAGTATTTATAAAGCATTAATGAATGAATGCATGTGCAGTTATCATTCACGCGCAATTGTGATTTTCTGCAAGAGGAAATGATTGTACAGTTTCCATTAACATATCTGACCAAGGCCTTCTTTGTTCCCTGACATATCACATGACTAGTGTTCCTGAATACACTCAGGGAAATGTCCTTAAACCATGTGTTATTATTACTGGTGCTTAACACATTCTTTCCCCCCCTTTTCTCTGCTTCTGTTGAATTAGTTTTCACTGTATGTATGGGTCTCCTTCAGGGCTCACAACTTGTAAATTGTCACATCATTTATATGGCAGTTGATCTAGACAGTATTTATAAAGCATTGATGAATGAATGCATGTGCAGTTATCATTCACGCGCAATTGTGATTTTCTGCAAGAGGAAATGATTGTACAGTTTCCATTAACATATCTGACCAAGGCCTTCTTTGTTCCCTGACATATCACATGACTAGTGTTCCTGAATACACTCAGGGAAATGTCCTTAAACCATGTGTTATTATTACTGGTGCTTAACACATTCTTTCCCCCCCTTTTCTCTGCTTCTGTTGAATTAGTTTTCACTGTATGTATGGGTCTCCTCCAGGGCTCACAACTTGTAAATTGTCACATCATTTATATGGCAGCTGATCTAGAATTAGAATCCCTGAGCTAATCATTTTTTCTCACTACTTTGTCCAGTGACAATAGGAGCGACTAGCCCATCTTGTTATATTAAATAGTTTTTCAAACATTCAAAAGCATCATATGCAGTTACACAGCTCCTTGCTTCTCATAGTGGTTGATAGGAATATTCAATATTTTGTGTATCTCTATTGCCAGATCATGCCATGGATTATCAGTGCTTTCTTTACTATTGGAAACAGGGTCATTAACATCATCATTATTTTTTTTTTGTATATTGCATTGTGTCTCCACCACCCAAAGTCAAATCATCTTCCATCACCATTTATTTGGCCCCCTTTACCCTTTAATACCCCTCCACCTGCCTTCCCTCCGGTAACCACAATGCTGCTGTCTGTGTCTATGAGTTTCATTTTTTTCATCCCACAAATGAGTGAAAAATTAGATGGTTCTTAGTTTTTACTGACTGACTTATTTGGTTAGCATGATGTTCTTAAGGTCCATCCATGTTGTTGTAAATGGCAGTATTCCATCTTTTCTTATGGCTGAGTAGTACTCCATTGTATATACGTACCACATCTTCTTTACCCAATCATCTATCAAAGGACACCTTGGTTGCCTACATGTCTTGGCCACCATTAATAGTGCTGCAGTGAACATAGGGGTGCATATATCTTTGAGAATAAATGTTTTCAATTTTTTTTGGATAGATACCAAAAGAGGGGTTGCTGGGTCATATGGTAACTCTATTCTTATTTTTTTTTAAGAACCTTCACACTTGTTTTCCAGTGGCTGAACTAGTTTACATTCCTAGCAATAGTGAATAAGGGTTCTTTTTTCCCCACAATCTCTCCAACACTTGTAATTCCTTGTCTTGTTTATAATAGTCATTCTAGCAGGTGTGACGTGGTATCTCATTGTGGTTTTGATTTGCATTTCCCTATTAGCTAGTAAAGTTGGGCATCTTTTTATATATCTGTTGGCCAATTGTGTGTCTTCTTGGGAGAACTAACACATTCCTATTGATTGATATCATTTCATTATTTTCTCCAACTTTTATTATTGCAAAAAATTTCAAACCTACAATAGTGTAGAAAGAGTAGTACAATAACTACCTGCATGCCATTCATTTTGATTTCAATATTATAAATTTTCCCCTCATGCTCTCTCTCCCTGCATATTTACCCCAAAATCATTTGAAAGTAAACTGCAGACTTTGTGACATTTCAACTTAAAATACTTCACTATCTCCTAAGAATAAAAATAGTCTCCTACAGATCACATTATAATATTTAGAAAAAGAATAATCCTATCTAATAAAAGAGAAACATGGTAATCAGCCGTACCTCCGCTACCCTTCCCATTGGCTAATCAGGGCGATATGCAAAATAACTGCAAGCCAAGATGGCGGCCGGCAGCCAGGCAGCTTGAAGCGAACATGAGGCTTGCTTGCTTCAGTGACGGAGGAAGCCAACGTTCCCCGCCTGCTGCTGCCGGCCTCCGAGCTTGCAGTTTGAAACATTGTTACAAATATAGAAGCTAAAC
>NW_005353510.1:370655-372484 GCF_000412655.1 Myotis brandtii | reverse complement strand
AACCCCCCCCTGATCGGCCCTGCTCTGTGCATGACAGGGGGTGGTGCCACAACCTCCCCATCGACCCTGCCTTGAGTGTGACAGGCGGGGCCCCCCAGCAGGTCGTTATCTCCCGAAGGATCCCAGACTGCGAGAGGGCACAGGCCGGGCTGAGGGACCCCCCCCGCCCCCACAACTGCACAAATTTTTGTGCACCGGGCCTCTAGTAATTCTCTAATATCATCTAGTCAGTATTTAAAATTTCTCCAAATAACCCTAAATGTCTTTTCTTGCTTTTAAAAATCCAGGATCCACTCAGGCTGCACACTTTTATTTTGTTGTTAGACCATTTTTCTTTTTAATATATTTTATTGATTTTTTAACAGAGAGGAAGGGAGAGGGATAGAGAGTTAGAAACATCGATGAGAGAGAAACATCGATCAGTTGCCTCCTGCACACCCCCCACTGGGGATGTGCCTGCAACTGAGGTACATGCCCTTGTCCGGAATTGAACCTGGGACCCTTCAGTCTGCAGGCTGACGCTCTATCCACTAAGCCAAACCAGTTAGGACTGTTGTTAGACCATTTTTAAAAATTTGTCCTTTAATCTAGAATAGTCCTCCCATATTTTTCCCTGACATTGACTTTTTCAGCTTCATTGAAGTATAATTGCCCCCCAAATTGTAACATATTTAAAGTGTACTACATGATAATTTGATATACATATACACTGTAAAAGGATTACCACATCAAGTTAATTAACATCCATCACCTCAAATATTTATCTTTTTTGTGAGAATATTTAAGTTCTATTCTCAGCAAATTACAATCATACAATACATTGGTATCAATGATAGTCACCATGTTATACATCAGATCCTCAGACCTTATTCATCTGATAACTGAAAGTATGTATTCTTTTACCAACCTTTTCCTATTTCCCTCACTCCCTAGTGTCTGGCAACCACTTTTCTACTTTCTGTTTCTATGAATTTCACTTTTTTGTTGTTGGTTTGTTCATTTTAGATTCCATATATAAGTACCATCTAGTACAGGGGTGGGCAAACTTTTTGTGAGTGCGTGCCAAAACCAGCAAAATCTCTGACTCAAAATTCTTCTGCGTGCCAACCCTAATTTTTTGAGAACATGTTACACCTACTTGATATCTCTTAAGGTGTACATATGTGAAGAACCTTGAAGAAATAATAAAATTCATTCGAGTGACAAAAACACAGTATATGATGATGAAAAATACATTTATTTTTTAATGTATACATGTTATGTAAATTTATTTATTTATCTAAGATGCACCTACACTGAATTTATCTGAAAAATAAAGAAGTCGATATTAAGAAAAAAATTGTAAATGGAAGATTATAAGAGAGGGTTTCTCGTGCCAGCAAAAGTTACTGGTGTGCCATGTTTGGCATGCGTGCCAGGGGTTGCCCACCCCTGATCTAGTATGTGTCTTTGTTTGGCTTATTTCATGTAGTAAAATGCCCTGAAGGTTCATGCATGTTGCCACAAAGGACAAGATTTCCTTCCTTTTTAAGTCTGAATAGTATTTCATTATATATATACACTAGAGTCCCGGTGCACGAAGTTTGTGCATGGGAGGGGGGTCCCCTCAGCCCAGCCTGAACCCTCTCCAATCCGGGACCCCTCGGGGGATGTCTGACTACGGTTTAGGCCCCGATCCTGGATTGGGCCTAAACCGGCAGTTGGACATCCCTCTAACCATCCAGGACCACTGGCTCCTAACTGCTCACCTGCTTGCCTGCATGATTGTCCCTAACTGCCCCCCTACCAGCCTGGTCACCCCCAACTTCCCCCCCTGCTGGCCTAGTCTC
>NW_005353510.1:360766-370265 GCF_000412655.1 Myotis brandtii | reverse complement strand
GTTTGGTCGTTTGGTTGCCCCTCACTAAACCCCTGCCGGCCTGGTCACCCCACGCAGCATGTTCAGTCGTCTGTTCGGTTGCGATGGTCACTTAGGCTTTTATATATATAGATTACATTTCTTTATCCATTTTGCTGTTGATGGACACTTAGGTTGTTTCCACATCTTGGCTGTTGTTAATAATGCTGCAATGAACATGGAAGTACAAATACTTCTTGCAGATAATGATTTTATTTCTTTTAGATAAATACACAGCTGTGGGATTGCTGAACCATATGGTACTTAGTTCTATTTTAATTTTTTTTAAAAATATATTTTATTGATTTTTTACAGAGAGGAAGGGAGAGAGATAGAGAGTCAGAAACATCGATGAGAGAGAAACATCGATCAGCCGCCTCCTGCACATCCCCCACTGGGGATGTGCCCGCAACCCAGGTACATGCCCTTGACCGGAATCGAACCTGGGACCATTCAGTCCACAGGCCGACGCTCTATCCACTGAGCCAAACCGATTTCGGCTATTTTAATTTTTTTGAGAAACATCCATACTATTTTCCATTGCAACTGTATCAATTTGCATTCTCATCAACAGTGTACGTGGGTTCCCTTTTCTCTACATCCTCAGCAGCATTTATCTCTTATCTTTTTGTTGTTAATCCTCACCCAAGGATATTTTTCCATTGATTTTTAGAGAGAGTGGAAGGGCGGGAAAGAGAAATAGAGAGAGAAACATCAATGTGAGACACATTGATTAGTTGCCTCCCACATGTGCCCAGACCGATCAGGGCCAGAGACTGAGCCTGCAACCAAGGTATGTGCCCTTCACCAGAATCAAACCCATGACTCTTCAGTCTGCAGGCCATTGCTCTTTCCACTCAGCTAAATGGGTAGGGTTATGTCTTAACTTTTTGATGATAGACAAACTAACAGGTGTGAGGTGACATCTCATTGTGGGTTATGTTTTTTTTTTTTTCTGTTGAATTGATTGAGTTCGTTGTTTATTTTGGATATTAATCTTTATCAGATATGTGGTTTTCAAATATTTTCTCTCATTCCATAGGTTGCTTTTAAATTTTGTTGATTTCCTTTGCTTTACAGAAGCTTTTTAGTTTGATATAGTCTTATTTGTTTATTTTTGCCTTCGTTGCCTTTGCTTTTGGTATCAAATCCAAAAAATCATTGCCAAGACCAATATTAAAGAGCTTACCCCCTGTTTTATGGTTTTGGGTCTTATGTTCACATTTGTATTCCATTTTGAGTTGCTTTTTGTGTCTGATTAATATAGGCATCACCTTTTTCACTCATCCCTCTACCACCTTAACTCTGGCAACCATCAGTTTGATCTCTGTTTCTATGAGTCTGTTTTTGTTTCACTTGTTCATTTTTTTAAGAGTTCACATATAAGTGAAACCATATTGTATTTGTCTTTCTCTGTCTGACTTATCTATTCATGTTGTTGCAAATGGCAAGATTTTATTCTTTTTTATTGATGAGTAATGTTCATTGTATATATATACATATATATATATATATTATATTTTATTTATTGATTCATGATGTATATTAGATACCTAGGTTGTTTCCATATTGTGGCTATTGTAAATAATTATGCTGCAACGAACAAAGGAGTGCATATATCTTTTTGAATTAGTGTTTTTGTTTTCTTTATCTAAAAACCCAGAAGAGGGATTGCTGGGTTGTATGGTAGACCTATTTTTAGTTTTTTGAGGAATCTCCATACTGTTTTCCATTGTGGCTATACCAAGTTGAAGTCCCCCCAACAGCACATAAAGGCTCTGTTTTCTCCACATCCTCACCAACATTTGCTCTTTGCTGTCTTTATGATAATAGCCATTCTCACTTGTGGGAGGTGGTATCCCATTGTGGTTTTGATTTGCATTTCCTTGATGATTTGAGATGTTGAGTATCTTTTCAAATGTCTGTTGGGCATTTGTATGTCTTCTTTGGAGAAATGTCTCTGCCCATTTTTTGATCAGATTCATTTTACCAGTGCTTTATGTATCCATTGATAATCTTTCCCTAAATCAAACATTGGGTCTGGAAAATTCTGTTATTCCATATATATTTATTAGTGGGCATTTTTCTGTAGCGATATTTCCTGTATTTTGACTGGTGTCAGACCTAAGATGAACTGATGGAATGGTGTGAAAAGCAGGCACATCCTTGACCGATTTAGGTAGCTGTATAATGGTTGTAAAAGAAAAAACACCAGAGCTTTTCACAGAGGACAGGGCTGACCATTAGGGGAGGGGATACACACACACACACACACACACACACACACACACACGAGAGAGAGAGAGAGAGAGAGAGAGAGAGGAGAGAGAGAGAGAGAGAGAGAGAGAGAGACACTACAGACTGATTATATAACAATTCCAAGAAGGCTCCTGAGAGTTGGCCAGTAAACCAGGACAGCCTGTTTCATATTGGTGCCATTACTTCCTGGTTTCTTTGATTTTGTTTCCTTCTAGCATGTGATTAACCATTCTCCTTTCCCCCTGATTTTCATGTTGTTGTTTTTTATCTTTATCTCTGAAGATATCATAGTTATAATTAACTTGTATCTTTCTTTCTCAGGTAAATTCTTAGAAGTGTTAGCAGACAATAGAGAAGGCAGGATTCAGAAAAATACAAGAATCAAAAACTCTAAGATAGTGGAAAGTATATGGCACACTCAAATAAGGGCATGGGAGGAGTTTAATGAAGATGTGGGCAGGACTAAAATACCCCCTTCTCTCCCAAATACTACAGTAGCCTCAGTTAGGACAAGTTACAGGGGTCCTCAAACTACGGCCCGCGGGCCACATGCGGCCCGCTGAAAACATTTATCCGGCCCCCCCCCCCCCGGGTGTTTTTGCCACCGCTGTGTGCATAGGAATTTGTTCATAGTTTTTTTTTAAACTATAGTCCGGCCCTCCAACGGTCTGAGGGACAGTGAGCTGGCCCCCTGTTTAAAAAGTTTGAGGACCCCTGAACCACCTCAAAACATAGTATCAGGAGCAAGTTGTTGTGTGCAAAGGGTCAACCAAAGGGGCAACAGATTTAGATGGAGGGACACAGCCAACATACTTAATCTGGCAGGAGCTGGTGAATAAATACCCTGACTTCCTTTGTCTCAAATAGTGCTGGGCATATAGGAGATGTCCAATTAATTTTGTTTTAGTGAACAAAGGCATAAATGAATGAGTGAGTGAATATAAAAATGGATGGATGAGTAAAATAGACTCATGGGACTATTATTGAGTTCTTCAGGTGGTTTTTTAAAAATCAAAAAGCAATTCTACTTTCTTTGCTTTACTAATGCATGTCAATGCCATGAGATTTCATTATTTTATTTTTAGAAAAAATGATCAATGAGAACAGTGTACCAGACAACCCTCACTGGGACTTTTGAGTTGAACACATTACTTAGCAAATGCTAACATGGGAACCTGAGGATATTTAGTGAACCTGCTGAAGTCAACACATTAATGCAACTCAAACCAACAGAGAAGCGACTATCTATTAACCTTGGCATTGTGGGGTCCAAAGAAGCTTTTACCAACTATTGAGTTTTGTAGCCTATAAAATAAATCAAAACATAACAACAGTTAACCTTGAAAACCTTTTGATTATCTCCCAGGGGTCAATTGTTTTGAAGACAGCAAAGTGTGGTAGAAAAAGCCAGTGTCCTGAAGTAAGCAAAACTCAATACCAAACCCTTGCTCTGCTTTTTTTCT
The DNA here is from genome assembly GCF_000412655.1 of Myotis brandtii. Taxonomy (NCBI): domain Eukaryota; kingdom Metazoa; phylum Chordata; class Mammalia; order Chiroptera; family Vespertilionidae; genus Myotis; species Myotis brandtii. Next base: position 366,525 of record NW_005353510.1, on the reverse strand, counting down.
AGTCAAGTAATGAAAGGATATTACTTACAATTTTTTAAATTCCAACTTTATCATTTGTTAATCTAGTATAATCTCACTTGTTTTTAATATTGTGTCAAAAATTAAATGAGAAAATATATTGAAAGATTTTTGCGCATGGCATGTATTCTATGCATGCAAGTTTATTGCTTTCATTGGGGTTCATTAATTTTATAATATTTCCTTGATATTTCTTTTTTATTTTATAAACTTTTCATAAATTATTGATGATATTACATAACTGACCAACTTAGAATCAATTTCAATAGGTTCTATAAAAAAGGAAGAAGCACAATGGTATGTTTTTACCTAACTATATTTCTTTTTTTATTTATTCTTTGAACCTGAGATTGAGAAATAGTTCTTATCCTGAGATGGCGATAGCCACAAACCCAATTTAAAAATTTAAATAGAGATAAATAAATTATCAGAGTTTATAGAAATTTTTGTGCCTGTGTGTAAATGGCAGCATTGAGCAGAATTCCTAGAATTCGCCCTTGCCAGTTTTTCTCAATGGTTATAGCGTTGGCCCGTGGACTGAAGGGTTGCGGGTTCAATTCCTGTCAAGGCTCCTATCGATGTGTCTTTCTCACATTGATGCTTCTCTCTGTCTCTCCCCGTCCCTTCCACCCTCTCTAAAAAAAATAATGGACAAAATAAATATCAACAATGATTAACAGCAAAAAGAATTTCTAGAATTCTCTTAAAAAACTAAATATTTTCATATCATTATTATATTCTATTTTTTCTGCTGTAAAAGAAATACAGCCAATTTTTGAATTCTTCTATTCTTAGTAGAATTTTATCATTTTACAATATTGTTTTATAACATTCAATGAAACAACAGTAGCTTTTGTGGGTTTTATTCTTTTTGTAAAATTATCAGATTCAGCTTTGAGTTAAGATGAGTTAACCACTCATTCGAAGGTAAGTCATTTCTTTGTGGACAGTGGGATACCATTTGGTTTTCTGGAAGTGGTGACATAAGTGAGGCTCTAAACAAATAAATGTTTATTATATTATCAGGTACTTTACAAAAATGATTTATTCCTGATATAATTTATTATATCTTTTAGTGGATAAAGCTCTTAAGCATTTTATCTATAAACTGCTTTTACTTTAAATACACACACAAGCTCTTTTTCATTAATCTTGTTTATAAGAATTATTTGTTGAGAAGCTTTTTCTATCTCAACTTCAAATCATCATGGAGTATAGTTAGTCCCTTGAAGCTAAGCTAAGGTCCCCTCAGGACCAGGAGTGTCCAGACATGTCTGTGAGGCTGGTGTCATGTTCCGCTAGCAACAGGGCCTAAGGAGTGCCTCTGAGAAAGACTCAGTCAGAAGGGAAGAGAGTCCCTGTGCATGTGCTTGGTTCAGCGATAAAACTAGGGTCTACTCACCAGAAAGGCTGCAGGCCTAAGGGAAGGAAAGTGAGAGTCGGGGTTGGGGATGAGACAGACACAGAGCTGGTTTGGGTGCCAGGAGCAGTCCAGCTGTCTCATGAGTGAGCAGCGTCTTTCTTTAGGAGGGTGAACAGTAGGCCAGGGTACTTAAGAGCTCCTGTGATGCTATTTTACCTAGGCATTCGGCTCATCTAACAGAGGACTGCGGATGATTGTCCATCTCACCTTACTTGTGTGGTGGTGAGGACAAGAGAAAAGACTTCTTCTCCCTTTTGGGCAGGTTTGAACCTGGAAATAGTGGACGCTGAACAGTGCTGGTGCAGGTAATTCACAACTGGTGGCCCTAGCCCATCGCGTGGGTGAATGGGGAAGGAAACAGAGAAGCACCAAAGATGGGCTTTCTCTAGGAGCAGGAAAGCCTTGCCCCTGGCCCTGTTTTATATTTGCCTAATCTTTAAAATTAATGAGATATGAACCATCTACATTTTATGATGTCATTTGACATAAACACATTTTTTTTTTTGGTATTTTTGAGTACCACCAACCCACATTTTGGAGATAGGATATTTAATAAAATTTGCTTACTACATTTAAAAAATGTTATTTTAAACAAACTTTTATTTCAATAAAATAAAATATTTGCAGAAACCATAAAAATGTAGCAAGCAGAGTGGAGCTCTCTGAAAATGTTGAGAAAAAACACATGACTTACTGCGAACATTGCTTCCATTCACACATGCTAGTTTCCTCAGACTGACCAATCAGCTTATCAACTTCTTAATACGCACTTTACAGTCTCAGAGAAAGATCATTTCCCCAGAAACAACCAGAAAGAGTGTTTATACATCTCTACATTACATATAGAGATTGCTGTTTAATCTCTTGAGAAGTGCTTACTGAAAAAATCTTTTCAGAAAGCAGGTCATTTCCTTCTTTAAGTTGTTTGAAGAACATTGTCCCTCGATTTCAAATCTCTCAAAATATATTTCCCTTGCTACACAGAAAGTACTTTGTTTTCCAGCGTTTCCGTGAAGCTGTTATGAGTCTGACATAAGATGCATGTGAAATGTCCAGACGTTTGGCAGATATAATGTAACTATCCTGATTGAAACCAACCAAGAAACTAATTTTTCCATCCTCTTCGGTCCCCGATATGCAACATTTTGACCTCCATCATCACTTTAGAATTATACAGCGTCACACTGAATTTCACCCAGGGTTACCCAGTTAATGAGTAGGGGCAGAAAGAATTCTTTGCAATTTTTCTTTACTAAAAATAAATTTTATATTTCCTAGTTATGTTTTTTCCCCAAACGATTAGAAGTAAAGGGACAACTTTTGTTGGCTAGCACTGCCCATAAAACAGATATTTGTTGAATCAAGAAATGAATAAGAAATATTAGGGGTGGATTTACAGTGCAGCTAATGAGTGAGCTTTAGTAAGGTGTGCATACGGTCTTGTTTTTGGAAAATTTGCAAAAGTTGTACTTACAAAGGGCAATCAGCTAAAATGTAATTGCTGTTTCTTTTTTTCTGTGGTTTCTCCTTCATCACCTGTCATGTTGGTGACACTGGAGTGGCTGTGGGCATTTTTGGAATCTAAGAGGAAATGGAATTTCAGACACATTTAGTTTGGGTTTGTTGGGATGTGTATGTGGCTTGCGGTTACTTCTTCACATAGACGAATTATTGCTAGATGTCACTGCAGAAATGACTTTCAGTCTGCTATTGCCTTTGTGCCAACTTACTCAGCATTATGCTAGGAAAATCCAGTGCTAGAGATCTCATGGCGATGTGAAAGTTCCCTGTAGTACTTGATACCAGGAGTGTGCAGGCAGCAGAGAGGACATAAAACTTGAAAAGTGGAAACTAAAAGCTAATGCGGAGAGAATTTTTTTCAAAAAACAGAATATGTAAAATCTTAAGTAAAGGTTTCAATTCTCATTGATAAATGGTCAAAATGACTCTTTTCAGTAATATATTTGTCAATGGAATATATAATTATAAATGTACCATCCTTTTTCATGTTTTTAATCCTCACCTGAACATATGTTTATTGATTTTAGAGAGAGGAAGGGGGGGGGAGAGAGAGAGAGAAAGAGAAAAAGAGTGAGATAGGGAAACATAACACCAGTTACCTCCCATATGTATCCTGACCAGGGATTGAACCGGAAACATTTTGGTGCAGGGAATGATCCTCTAAACAACTGGTCCGCCATGCCAGGGCTACTTTTTCATTTGTAAATGGGAATTTCATAAAATAGAATTTATCAGAATTCATAAAGGCACAAACATTTAGCATTACCAAAAACAGTGAGTACATCTGTGACAGGTCATATATGAAAGTAGCCTAGTGAAGAAAATTCTCAAATTTGACAACTTTTTCAAAGGTCACATGACCTTAACAGTAATAAATTGTGATGCTAAAATAAACTTTTATAAACCACCAATAATAAAACAAAATTTTAATCAAGTAGGTTATAGGAAAGGTTGAATGATCTTTTTATTTTTTCCATAGAAAATATTACAAAATTATTATTCCACGAAGAGTTAAAGAGTATATAGCAAAACATGTAGAAAAATGTGCTCTAGAGCAGTATCATGCATTTACTTAATAATAATATTATCTTATTTTTCTATATTTGCAGTCTTTGTAGTATTTGTCAGTTTTTATTATCTGTAAGATGTGGTGGTTTCATTTCTCATTCTAAATAAATGGTAGCTTTTGACCTAATTTTTTGTTTTTTATTAAGGAGGCTACCCAAATTCTATGAGCTTCAGACCCCCCCAAATCTGATATGCCCCTGTATATTCAAATGGTCATAAATTTTTTACAAATGAACTTTATCGAGGTATAATTTGTATTCAATAAAATGCAAACATTTTATGTATAGTGTTAGCTGATGTTAGACAGATATAAACACCCATGTAGCTATGGAACCAACTTATAGAATATTTTATTCACCTTAAACGGTTCCCCTTGGAGGCAGGTTAGAAGAGGTCAATGGGGGAAAAAGGGGGAAATATGTAATACTTTCAACAATAAAGATAAAAAAACAACGGTTCCCTGTCCCTTCTCAGTCAGTACCCCACTCTCCACCCCAGCTCTAGGATGCCACTGATCTGCTTTAGGTAAGATGTGTCTTTCCTAAAGTTTCTTATAAATTGAATTATATGATATGTACTCCTTTGTGCCTGGCTTCTTTTGCTCAACTTAACGTTTTTGATATTCATCTACGATGCTGTGGGAATCAATAGTTAATTCCTTCTTGTTGCTGAGTAGTATTTCTTGAGAGTCATTTGGGTTTTGCCCAGTTTTTGTCTATTATGAATAAAGTGGTGTTCTTGTACATGTCTTTCTGTGGACATATGTTTTTATTTCTCCTGACTAAATAGCTAGAAGTGGAATTGCTGGTTCAAGTGGTCAGTTTATATATTTCACATATATAAATTTCATGTGTGCATATATATATATGAAATTTTAACTTTTAATTATTTTGTGGTGCCCATTAAGTCTAGCTAAAATTTTTATTTATTAATTCAATAAATATTTGTTATGCAATGTGCAAATACCAGGGAATCACAGATGAATACAATACAAACCCTATCCTAAAGCACACAGAATAAAAATGCAAACATTTCTAAGTCGGAATCTTTCAGGACTGGTGGTCAGGAGAGGCATAAGCTGGGTCTTATTGGAGATATGGGAGTTCATCAGGCAGCATTGGGTGAGGACACAGCGGTCAGGGGAGTTTCCATGTGCAAAGGCATGGTTTGTGGATATACCATAGAGCATGGCATCTCTGGGAAACTGGACAAGGACCGCATATCTGGGAAACTGCCAGTGAGGTGGTCTTGCAGGAAAGAGGAGAGCATTAAGTGAAGATAGAGCAGAAAGCTGGGCAGATCAAGGAGCACATTCAACACTAAGGAGGCCTCATCACACCCCATATGCAGCTAATTCATTGTGTGCTTGTCTTCTCCGCCATACTGTAAGTTCCTAGATCAGGGGTGGGCAACCTTTTTGTGAGTGCGTGCCAAAACCAGCAAAATCTCTAACTCAAAATTCTTCTGCGTGCCAACCCTAATTTTTTGAGAACATGTTACGCCTACTTGATATCTCTTAAGGTGTACGTATGTGAAGAATCTTGAAGAAATAATAAAATTCATTTGAGTGACAAAAACAGTGTATGATGATGAAAAATACATTTATTTTTTCATGTATACATGTACACTGATAGTCCGACGGAAAACTTTATGACTCCGTTTGATATTATCAGTGGGACTTTTGCTGCTGCATCACTGATGACAGAGATTTTATATCTGTATATTTCGT